>NC_142504.1:3929412-4231773 GCF_057876585.1 Rhinolophus sinicus
ACCCTTCACCCAAGTTAGACCTTATAGACAGTCAGAAATGTTGGAGAAAAGTTAAGAAAAATGGTTTGAACTGGATAGACAGGTTTGAGAGTTACAATTGTATTTAATTAAAAAACAGAAATTAATATCATTAAAGGAAAAAAAAAAAAAAAGGAACGTTGGAACTTATGCTTCCAGCCAGAATGGTGTAACAAAGACTAAATTTATTCTCTAGCCACAAAAAAGTTAGAAATCTTGACAAAATAATTAAAATGATTATTTGCACAAAGAAGACAAGTGTTGTGTCTAGAACCACTACAAGGTCATGGAGAAGGGCCAAGCAGAACATAGAGGTCGTGGCAACTTCCGGGAATGGAGCTGAAATCTGGGCGAGAGCAAGGCAGCTTACATTTGCTTATAAACCAGAGAAGAAGAAGCTACGTAGAGAAAAATTTCCAAGTATCTGCCTAGGAGTCCTCTTGAAAATGGGGCTGCACGAAAGCTACTGGTGTGTAAAGTGAAACTCCAAACCCTGGGGAAGACAGACTGCAGAGCTTTAAGCTGAAATTTTCCCAAGTTTACACAGGCTGGGGGACATTCAACTCCACCAACCAGAAAAGCATGTACCTGGTTGAACACTTGCATTCAGAAGAGGCCCAAGAAAGGTTGTGTCTTAATAGTAGGACAAAACTAACCTTAAAATAAATGTTAACACAAAATGACCAAGATAATCAGCAGACAAATCAGCTGCTTGCTAGAACAAAATGCAACACCCGTAAAGGAAGACAACAAAATGCAGAGTATTCAAAGTATTGCGCATCCAGTCAAAATTTTCTAAACGTACAAATAAGCTTAAATGTGATCCATAATTAGGAGAAAAATTAGTCCATACACACAGACTCAAAAATGAAAGAGATGAGACAAGGATTTTTACATAATGGTTAGAAATAGACATCAAGGTTTATAAGCAAATATACAAACAGTAAGAAAAGAAATGGAAGATATAAAAATAGAACTTCTAGATCAGAAAAAAAGAATTACTGAATGTGAATGCTGTCAATTGGAGAATACAGAAGAAAAGACCAGTGTTCTTCAAGGAATAGTAATGAAAAACATCCAAGATGAAGTAATAAGAGGAAGCAAAGTAAACTGGAAATAAGAAAAACAGAGCTGCAGTAGCTTCTGGGACTACATCAAGGGATCCAACATCATCAACAAATTATTAGCAAAAAAGAAAAAGAAGGGCTATATAAAAAAGAGTTACATACCATGACAAAGTGGAGTTTCTTCCAGGAACACGATTGGTTTGATTTTCAGAAATCAATCCATGAAATGCACCAGGTTAATGAACTAAAAAAAAAAAATCAAAAAAAAAAAAATCATATGATCATTTTAATAGATTCACATAAAGAATCTGATCAAATTAAACCCCCATTTATGACAGAATCTCAGCATGCATGAATATTGTTCACTATGGAATAATATTCACTATGGAATAGGAAACTTAGTCACTATGATAAGGATTATCAGCAAGCTTCCTGTGGCTATTATCAAAAATGTAGATGAAATGCATACTTTTTTTTTTAGGGAAACAGATTAATAAAATTGATCCATTTAAAATAGAAATCTGTACCAAACTATGAAACAAACTGAAATAATTAATATCAAACATTTTAAATAAAAAAGGCAGTGCTCAGCGGATTCTGAGAAGATTATTTTAACAACCATAAAATTCTCAGGTTATAAGCAAAATGTTCTGTATCACTGAAAAGAGTTGGAAAACGTCCTAGTTCATTAAGAAATACCATAAAGACCTTGATACCCAAACCTGACAGGATGAACAATGAAACTCCAGATATATGTCATGGCTTCATACAGTCGCCAGCATTTTAATTTAATTCTAACAAATCAAATTCAGCAGTATATTAAAATTATGACAAAGTACATTTATTGTAGGAACCAAAGCCTGATTCCATGTTAAATTGTTTTACAATTTACAGTTGTACTTTTCATCACTTTCTAAAGTCCTTGCACTTATGAAAGATCATTTGTATAAGTGAGATGGATACACTGACTAAATTTATTTATGTTTTAAAAACTCACAAAGGTCAGTATGCAAAAGTAAAATACTTCCTTATATATCAACCATAAACAATTGGAAATTGAATTAAAAAATATAATACCAGTTACAATAGCACCAAAGAATGACATACTTTATAGATTTATTACAATATTATTGACTATACTCCCTATGCTGTACTTTACATTCTCATGACTATTTTTTTAATTACAGTTGATATTCAATATTATTTTTTGTTAGTATCAGGTATATAGCATAGTGGTTAGACATTTATATAATTTATGAAGTGATGCCTCCCCTCTGATAAGACCAGTGCCCACCTGGCACTATACACAGTTACCACAATATTATTTACTACATAAGCAAACAAACAAAAAAACAATGTCAAATTCTTGCGCTCCCACATAGCTTATAATATGGGATTGTCCTCTCAGGAAATTCTTGAAAAGTGCTTATCAACCCTGTTAATAAGGCAGTAAGTATATCTGACAGAAGCCTAATGAGGTCAGTGATTTTGTGTTTTAGGGTCTCAGCAGAGTTGACTTATGTAGTTCACAATTTAAACAAGAAAAATGTGTTACCAAGGTACAGAAAAGCCCCTCGTCCCAAAGCAAACTATGTCTCAAATCTGCAGTGCATGTCATAATATGCATGAGTGTTGCCAAATACGTACTATGTACAGCCTTTCCTTTTTATATGAGACTTCAGGATTAACTTTCTTTTCACGTCAGACATTGAGACTTCTTAAACATCATATTTAAGAATGATCTAAGACTAATTTAAAACTAATTCAGAACCATCTTTTTACCCCCATTTAACATATTGCCTGACAGCCAATAGTTCATTTTTTAAATTATGTTTATTTGTTACCTATATAATGAGATTGTTTCTCCAATCATTGGAATACAGTTTACATTTCCCTTATGTATAGAACCATGTGAAACATAGAAAACCAAAGTATTTTCATGTGACTTATATGGGTCCACTTTGAGATCGCATGGAAAAGGGCGAAATACAGCTAAATAATTCAAAATTCCATGTACGTGAAAGCAAATCATTGATAACTATACTCTTTTGTATCATTAGGAACAGGAATAAAGACACAGAGAGAACGGGATATGGAAAGAGACATAAAGTTATTGCTTAACATAGACATATATAACTTTATTTAACTTTTGTAGAGTTCTGCCTCAATGGGAACGCGGCCCCAACCGCACCATAACAGTCTGAGCAATGCAGCCTAGCTGTTTAAATAGGAGGAAGGAAGGGGACTAGGTCGAACACCTAGAGATCTCTGCTATGGCAGACTGACGATTGTGTTAGGGAGAAAACATCTGCTCAGCGGCTACTCTCCATTGAACGTATGGATTCATCCAACTAACACTGGGCTCCCGCACTGCACGCACGAGACCCTGAGAGAGTCCTCAGCATACAAACATAACTTGGTCATATCCCTGCTATTTGGGACCCGACAGTTGGAAATAACACAGAAATCCCTTGTAGGAGCAACACCTTGGTTTTTTAGTGTTTCTCTAGAATCCAGGAAAGGAGGACTTGTTTGCATACAAATTTGTCTGTGATATGTTGTCCTTATTAAGGCATTTTATGCCAGTGCAAAAAAAAAAAAAAAAAAAAGGCTCAGAAATGCACCCTTAATACTATTCTAGTGAAAGACATAAATCGGAACACTAAACTCGCTTGCTTGTTTAATTTGAAATTTTCAGTTAAAACACTCTAAAAAGCACCTTTATTTAGAAAGTTTGTCATTTACTTGCTTTCCAAGCCTTTCTCAATTTTCACAAATGTACTTATGAAAGATAATTTTCTTATACATTTAGTATGCACTATAGAGTAAACGTTTAAGTAAGTAACGTTTTATTACACTATACTGTAGCACTTAATAATATAAGCTTTAGAAACAACTAGATTTGGGTTTCTTTTCTAGCGCTCTCATATAATTGAGCTATGTAACCAGGGAAAATTACTAAATCTTCATAAGCATTTCTTTTTTAAAAAATTAAGATTAATAGGATTCTTTTGTGAATTAAATGATGTAAGTGCATAAAGCTTTTAGTATAGTTTCTGGCAGGAGTCATGCTCAGTATGTTAGCTCTCATTATGTGTAAAACTTAAGAACCTTTTTCAAAACTGGAAAACCATAATTTTGAAAACTAAAAAAAGAAGATTTTAATGAAATAAAAAGGTGAGTAACACCCATAAAATGCACAACTTACCAATTTATTAAGTACAGAATTTTGAGGGTGAGTTATATATTATAAGTATCTCTGCAATTTTCACAAATTTTAAGAAATAAAAAACAGTAAAGGAAAATTATTTTATAAAAGTGTTAGTAAATGAAAAAATAACTGGTTTCTCATGAATTAGCTGAATTTTGTCAGACTTTATAACATGTAGTCTACCTTTTTAAAATTAATACAGTAGTGTTATTATATCTCAAAAAGTAATGACTGCCTGCAAAATGATACATTACAACAGTTCGTCTTATTGCAGCAATGAGTTATATTTTACTTATTACGTTCAGTATTTTTTAGGGTCAGTACTAGAAATTTCAAATCAATAACATCTCTGTGTCTTTTACATAGATAAGGTTAAAGATCGCTTACTATGGTATATATTGTTTTTGTAATTTGACGTGAAGACAAGCTTGGCCTTTCCTGATGACGTGATAAGTCCATTTTTTCCCACACAAAACCAATTGCATAAGTAATTTCCCTTTTTCTTCTGATTGAAAAGAAAAAGGAAAATCATAGCTAAATTGACTTACAAAAGCACTGCACCCATTTTATGGGTTTTAAAACATTTCTGCGTGTGTATGCATATATACTTACTTTTAGATAGTTTCAAAAGATAGTATATATTTTGAGCTGATTATGTTATTATTATTTTGGAATGGGGAACATGCAGTCAAATATCAACCTATAACAAATAAAAGAACAGCAGCATTGTATTTGCCATGTGCTTTGTGTGAATATGCTGATGAGTACAGCAAAGAATACTTATTATTTATATCTTCACACAATGTCTTCAATGTTCACTTAAGTGGATATATTTCTTTTGTTTATTGTATAGTTAGCATTTAAGTAGAATGCGAACATTTAGATTGTGCTAACTTGTTTTCTGTGGTGGATCAATGAAGCCACTTCTAGGACTAAAGCATAGCAGAGCAGTTCAGCTTTGAAAATATGAGGTTTATGACCACTTGCAGTTGAAATAGAAATACTGCACAAAGGGAAGATGAAACCTGAGGAAATCTGAATTACTTAGATCATTAAATTACTAATAGGGTTTTCTGTTTCTTTCAAAAGAAAACAAAAACAGTAACCACTTGTAATTTGATTTGGGACAAAGCCTCAGATTTTTAAAAATTAATCTTCACATGGATGGTGAGCTTCAGAAGACACTGAAACCTGTATTTGCAGTCCTGGAATTATGTGCCTGCTCTGTACTATAGCTCTGCGCAGGCTGCAGCAGCTGGGAGATTGGTTCCCTTCTTCATTTTAGCTTATAGCAGTCTATGGGAGCACTGGGCAGTGTGTTCAGAATGCTTACAAATAAGTGCAGGAAATAACTTGGAAACCAGCAGCTGTTCAGACACATGCACCGTTTAGGTGAATAGATGCATATATCTTTCTAATAAAAAGGGATTCTGAGCGCAATCCAAGCTCAAAGTGTTAACACAACACACTACCTGTTTTTAAATGTGCATCAAATGGCCATGGGTCCGCCCTGCTGGTCAGAAGTATTGCTACTTGAGAAGTGACTACTGTTGAAAGAAAGATGGCATAGAAGATTCCCATTATAAAACGAACCCACTCAGTATTTGCAATTCCTTCCCTAGGGCTAAACATGTGTTCCCTTTTTTCCAACACCTGTGCTCATCAACACACAATAAATAATCTGATGTTTCAATATGTTTCCAATCACTAGTTTACTACTATGATTTTAAAATGAAATATTACTTTTAGGTGTAGGTGGACTCAAGCACTTTTAGCCAAAGAACCAAACAAAATACTTTAAAATGTGTGTTGACAAGTCTGTGTGGGGCTCTGGTTTACAGTGGAAAATGAGCAGAAACAGATCTGTGAAGAAACACGAGGGCAGTGAAATGTTGATACTGGGAGGAGGCAATCCCCTACTGTGCAGAACCTCAGCTGGGATTGTTTTCTAATATCAGATCAAATAAACTTATGTGAAATGACAAAAGTCCTTATTTAAAGAAAAAGAAAAGGTATGAGCTATCAAGCTACAAAAACATGGAGGAATCTTAAAAGCATATTGCTAAGTGACAGAAGCCAATCGAAAAAGGCTACACACTGTACATTCCCAACTATAACACATTCTGCAAAGCGCAAAACTATGGAGACAGTAAAGAGATGAGTTGCCAGGGGCACATAGAGCAGAGAGAGGTGGACCCCAGGGGGTTTAGGGCAGGGAAACTACACAGTATGAACCCTAGTGACGGGTGCATGTCATTAGACATTTGTCAAAACCTACAGGAGTGTACGACACCAAGAGTGGTCCTCTGATGTAAACTGTGTATAGACTTTAGGTAATGATAACGCATAAAGATTTTCTCCTCAATGGTAGTAAATTTATCATACCAATGCAAGACATTAGTGATGGTAGAAATGGGAGGCAGTAAGTGGGTGCCAGGGAACTGTCTATGTTTTCTGCTCAACTTTTCCGAAAACTTCTTTTAAAATGTCTATCTGTGATAACATGGATGAACCTAGAGGGTATGATGCTGAGTGAAACTAAGTCAGACTGAGAAAGACAAATACTATATGATTTCACTTGTGGAATCTAAAGAATGTGGAATCTAAAGAACAAAATAAATGAACAAACAAAACAGAAATAGACTCATAGATGCAGTGAACAAATTGATGGTTGTCAGATGGAAGGGGTGTTGGGGAGCTGGGTAGAAAAAGGGGAAGGGATTGGGCAGTACAGATTGGTAGTTACAAAGTAGTCACAGGGATGTAAAGTACAGCGTGGAGAATATGGTCAGTAATACGGTAAAAACTATGTATAGTGCCAGGTGGGTACTAAACTAGTCAGGGGAATCACTGCATAAATTATGCAGGTGTCTAACCACTACACTGAATACCTGAAACTAATATAAAATAACACTGACTGTCAACTGCAACTGAAAAAAATAAATAATTTTAAAAAGTCTATTAATTTTAAAAGTAGCTATTACTGACGTTGATGGCATGACAGTACCTGAGAAGGAGAGCCAGTTTAGGATGGAAGGTTTTTTTTTTTCAAATCATACACAGCTGATGTTCACCCAACCTGCTTGTGAATGAGGCCAGCACATCAAGAATGATGCAATGGCATTAAATGGCCCAGCTCCTCGTGATTTGTGCTTGGATAAGACACTGAGTTGACATATCATGCTCAGCATCCTTTGTCTTCAGGGTCAAGCACAGGCATGATAAACTAGGAATCCTGATTCTAAAACTGTCTGGGCATGACAGAGTGTCTAGCTTCCTGCAAGTGACTGCTGCACATGCTGTGCTCACTAATATTTGTGCATGACTTTTGTCCCAGGTTCTGGAAAACTCGGATGCAAGTTGCTAGACTGCAGATTGACTTATTGATTACATTTATGTAAGCTTCCTTCTCAAACCAATTCCTAGAATTCAGTAATGTAGTTATGTAATTACCATATTGAATATCAATGGCCAAAGTGAAAACACACAAACAACAACAAAAAACAAGAAATGGAGGACACATTTTCAGCTCAAGCTTTGAATGAGATGAGGGACTGATGATGTCATCTATGGTCTCCACTGAGCAGGAATTTCTCACACACGTACACACGCCCCTTGATTCCAATGCTCCTACTTCAGTTTACTGTCTTGCACAAAACTTACAGTTCTTACAGATTTGAGAGGAGGTAAAAATTTTTATGGCTGGTAGTTGGGCAGGGCTGCATTTTCTTTGTCATTCTTTCATCCAGGTGTGTTGGGTTATATACACACACACACACACGCACACACACACACACACACACACACACACACACACACCTTGCACTTGAATCAGAAATCAGAAGACTTTAGTTTGAGCCATAACTTATTAGTTCTGTGTCCTTATATATTTTATCTGTTAACTTTACTTGTCTTCCCTGACTCTTAGGTTCTTACTTCAAAAGAAAAAAAGTTAATTATAACTTGCAGAATACTAAATAAGCACTCTATAGGTATATATACATATCAGAAAGCACCATGAAAAATGTAACTCGAATGTTCATGTAATTATAATGGGATTAAGTTGAATGAAATTCAGCAGCTGGTTTTTGTGGCTATCAAAAAAACTGCATGATTTAATCAGGTAAACCTAGATTTCTTCCTTTCAGATGCCCCCCTCCATCCTAACAATAATAGAAATGTGAATTGACAAGTTAGTGAGGCGCGCTCTGTGATACGATGGAAGCCTGAAAGAGATTCAAGCAACTTTGAATACAAAAGATAACACATTAATGATGATTCCTAAATACTTGAGTATTTTATGTAAATAGAAAATTAGGAATTTCTTATGTAGACTCTGAAGAAAATCTTTGAGCCAAATTGATTTGTGCTGCGTCACGTACACTTAATTTTAGACGTTTTAGGAGAGAATAACTGGAAGCCGATTTAAAGGTCTCGTTTTATCTTCCTACTTATGATCAGGGCATCTGTTTTACTCTGTGTTCAATTCCATAAACAGTCATCACATCACTACTTCTGCCTGACAGCAGGTCAACAGGGTATGAAGTGGGTACAAGTCTAATAAAGAAACTTAAAAACCAAAAGGGGACCTGGATATATTGATGATGTCTGACGGAAATCTAGAATGTGGTAGAAAATGGTGAAAGGCAGAATTTACTGAAGCCAGAGAAGTAATTATAAGAAAATTAAGAAGACCCTTTCCTCTAGCCCTAAAATGGATTTAATCTCTCAGAAAGGAGTCTTACGGCCCCTTGAGTTGAGGCGGGCACATACTGACACACTCGTAGACAGTAATATGCCCCCAGTCCATGCTCCTGGATCAAGAAAATACCATTCAGTGGGGATGCGGCAGGAGGATTAGTCAGTCTAACCTCTGCCCATGCAGGTAGAGAGACTCTGGGAGACGGACGCTGAGAGTCTTGCCTAAGGACACACAATAATGAGTTTCTGAGGAAGGAACAAGTTCTCCAGTTAAGGTCTCTGGTTTCTTCCTGTGTTGTTCAGTCTCTCTAGGGAAAGGCCAGACAACCAATTGCTCTTCGCATCTGAAAACTGTGCATGAGAAGGAAAGTGCCACAGAGGTTACTCTCTGAGAATAATAGACTCTCCACACCTGCCTGATGAATGCAGGGTAATTAATTATCCCTTCCATTTGCTTCAGAGTAGTGATATTTGATTAACTCTACAAACCACATCAAAATGAAATCAGATAAACTCAAATAATTATGTTTTCTTTGTACACCATACGAGGTGAGTTTTATTCTCTGAATGGAAAGACTATCTCTTTTCAGTAAGCTAAGTAAGCTAACTAGTCAGTCCATTGAGGTAAAGGAAATGGCTGCATGAGAAGTAGAGGAAATTATGTATGAGAAAACTTAACCTAAAAACACAAAAAAACAACCAAAACTAAGTCAAGTAAATTGAGGGGTGAAACTTTTCCAGAAATTATTTAAAGACTCAATTGTAAAAAAACCTTTCTGCTTCTGCAGATGAAATATTTCATATGCTACAAATAATTTCAGATTTACATTCTGGCGCACATGCTGCTTTGCATTTGAAAAAAAAAAGTTTCTGCTCAAAAATTTAAATTATTGATATATATTTTCAATATTTTACCACTTTGTTCAGTTTTACATCTTAGAATACTTACAAATATAACATGTCACCATCAGGTGGAAAAATAATAGTTTGTATTAGGTTGGTGCAAAAATAATTGCAGTTTAAAAAGTTGAAAATTGCAAAAACTGCAATTACTTTTGTACCAACCTAATACATTATATATGTATGTATATATATATACACACATATATATACATATATACGTATATATATACACATACACAATGGTAACATATACATGTTATACATGTAACAATATACATAAATATTACAGCATGTAAGTAATATAATCTATGTAAATTATATATACTTTTGTATACTTATGCCATATATGTATATGTGTAAATATGTGTGTGTAAAAAGCAAAACTATCTAAACTTTTTCCCCAAGAATCTCAAACATATTATACATTATTAATTAGAATAGTCTAACATTTAAATTAGAATTTAAAAGCCAGAAAAAATATTTTTATGTCCAAACTTTGAAGTCTAGATTTATTTTTATTTGCTTAACAATCAAATTTAGTTAGCATTTTGACCAAGTACATTTCCCATTGAGTAATATATTTCTAATTACTAATGTCAAAATTTATTATCTATGTTTTAATCAGTATATCATGTTTGAAAATTATATAAAACTTTTAAAGTACAAACTGCTTTGTGTGCTCATAGAAATTGCTGGGGAAAGTTTAAATATTTTAAATATGCATTAAAAAGTAATTAACATGTGTATACGTTGGACCTAGGAGAATATTTTGACCATAATGGACAAGATAAATATTTTCAATAAAAGTGAACTATTATGTACTTCTGCTCTCTCATCTATCAGAATTTGCTTTTATTCAGCTCAATAGTCTGTCTTCATTACTGCACAATCCTGAATATCTTGGAATTGGAAAGCTGGTGATCATTTAATGTATTAAAAGTAACTGGTTGTGGCTGAGGAACGAGTGAAAAACTAAAATGGGGTCACTATAGTCAAACTGCTAAATTACGAAAATCCAGTCGGCTGAGGTATGAAGAAACAATTCTATTATTTTTGAAATTAGCCTAGGAACATAAACTTTTGAACTTTTTAGTCCTGAGTCAATGCCTCCATAGACATGCAACCTCCAGCTAACCCTCCGGTTAAGCCCTGAAGGACTAAGGAAAGAATAGAATGGTCATTCTCCAGACCACTCGGCATCCAGCATCCAGACTACAGCTCATCTAGAGGATGACGTTTTTAGACCAGTCCAGAAGCTAAGAGTAAGACTAGGACTGATTCGTCTCAAGGTACCTTGTACTATCAGAACCTTCAGCTTTCCTTTCTTCTTTGAAACACTCTGGGCGTTGCCTACCTGTGTCTCCAGTTTGCAAACCCTAAGACCTTTGACTAAATCTTTATCATTTATTTATAGTCCTTTGACTAAATCTTTATCATTTATTTATAGTCAAAGCCTCCTGACTCTTTTTGAGTTCACTCAGCATAGCTACCATACTCGATGACACTAGCTCTTCAGGAATTCATACATTTAAACTAAGTCAGTCACAATACTTTTCAATTTCTCCATTGAGAATAGTAACAAAAAATGATTCTATATCAAAGCTACTCAAAATGGCCCAAAACCATGTGCATAGGAATTTAATGTGATTCTTTATTCCTTAGTTTAGGAGTAATCCTTGAAATGCACGGTTTTCCTGGCTATGCTTATTGTACAAGCCAATTCATATTTTTTAACCTATTTTTTTTCAAATCCAAATAATATAACTTTATTTTTTTCAAATCAGCATCAATATGTGATTAATACATTGAAACCTTGGTTTTGTTTATCTTTTTGTTTTGTTTTTTTCCTCCACCCCAGTGCAATTCAATAGGAGAGAATTTAGTAAGTCAAACAGACTTTATTAGAGCATTCTTTTTGGTGTAAATATTCACACATACTCCACTTGTGCCTATTACTATTGTTGATTTACAGGAAAAAGAAAGGAAACATGCACATATAAAAGAGAAATCCTACTTGTGATCCAGAGCTTGAAAGTGAAGAAGTAAATGACAATGGCAAAGGCGGGTAGAGGGCGTGGGCGTGGGGGCGGGGGGGAAGAGGTAGAGTACTAGAGGGGCTGTGTGTGTCACTCCCAGGAATCCTGTCTTCTGTTCCTACTTCTACCACAACAGAGCCAGTTTGGTGGCACATCTGTTATCTATGAAGAGAAGGAATGTCCTGTAATAACTAAAGCTGCCATTTTCCCTCAAATATTTGCTTTGATTTTTTCCTGAATGTTCTGTAGTTCTGTCTGAGCTGAGGCACATACCCTGCCTCCCTTGCAGTGTGCACACTTAATTTCCCTTAATTATGCTGTTCATTTCAAAATTCTTACAAGTAGATAGGCCAAGTTTCAGTATACAGCACCTTATATTAATTTATATAAATTGTATGTATTCT
The DNA here is from genome assembly GCF_057876585.1 of Rhinolophus sinicus. Taxonomy (NCBI): domain Eukaryota; kingdom Metazoa; phylum Chordata; class Mammalia; order Chiroptera; family Rhinolophidae; genus Rhinolophus; species Rhinolophus sinicus. The sequence continues at coordinate 3,941,753 of NC_142504.1, forward strand.
CTTTTCTTCTACCTACCAATTGATAGAATATTCTTCCTTCTTTAATGGCCAATCTCTGTATACTTTACCCTCTCAAATTTCTAACCCTTGGGTTTGTCACCTCATCTTTGTCCTGCACCATAAGCCTTTCACTTTATTGAGTAATTTGCTTTCCATAAACATTTTCTAATATATGGCCTATGAAATAAACCCAAATGAAATAGAAAGCATGTCTTTGATTCCATATCCCTCTATAGCTGACACAATTCCACTCATTTGCTTAGTTTCTCAAAAATCCAGAAATTTTCTACCCACCCATACTGTCTTCAGTTACTTATTTTACTATTACCTCTTTGTATTTCACTTCTTTAAAAGTATTTTTTCTAGATGTGTATATTGTTAAGTGTACAGCCAATGGTTTTCCACTAAGAAAATCTCATGCATACGAGTACAACTTCCCCCAAAAGAAAGAGTACATTACCCACACCCCAAAATTCCCTTTAATTAATCACCACTCATCTCCCCCAGGGTAACCATTTGACTATCTTTTGTTTTGTTGCTTTGTATGTGTAAGGCATATAAATGGAATCGTATGCACATGCACTCTTGGATTTGGATTCTTTCCTTCACTATTGTGATTGAGACATTTACCCTGTGCAATATTTATATCATTTTTGTCACTGTAAGAAGTATACCTTTCATTTACCTATTCTCTTAATAAATGGACATTATTCTTTTTTCCAGTGTTTGACTAATGCAAATAAGACCATTTCAAACATTCTTGTGCATGAGTCTTAATGCATAAATGCATGCTGGGTCATGGGGAGGTATGTGTTCAGCTTTAATAGATACTACAACATTCGCCAAACACTTTCTATTTTCTCAGTCTTTCATTTTATTCACCCTGGAGGATGTGTAGAGATTGCACATGACATTGTAATTCATTTCCCTGATGCCTAATGATGTTGAGCATCTTTTTCATGTATTTATTGTCAATTTGGGTATCTTCTTCCGTCAAGTATTTCATCCATTTTAATTGGTTTGTTTTTCTTTTTTAATGGTTTCTTTGAGTAGCTTGTATATTACAAATATGAGCTCTTTGTCAATTTTATGTACACAAATGTTCACTCCCACTTCACTCTGTGGCTTACTTAATTTTCATGTTATGATGAATATAATATCTGCATTTTAATAAACATAATTATTTTCTTTATAGTTAGTATTGTTGCAACCAGGTTAAGAAATATGTGTCTTCTTCATTGGCATTAATATATTTCCAATATATATTTCCCTATTAATATATTTCCAATATTGATCTTTTATTTTACTTAGATATATAATCTGCCAGAAATCGATTTTTATGTTATTATGGGTTAGTAATCAAGATACTCTTTTCAAAATGAATGTCCAATTGATCTAGTATAATTTATTTCAAAGATTACCTATCTCTACTGCTCTTCTGAGAAAAGAAGAGAGGTCTGTTTTCAAAGCTATTCACCTGCATTGTTCAGTCTCCCTAAGGTAAGTCCAGACTAACAACAGACGTTTTGCATCATTTTCATAAATCAGTTATCTCTTTATGTACGTCAGTGTCTGATTCTGGACTATATGGGTGTTCCTTGTTCTGCTGTTTTAATGTTATATTCTCTTAGATATTATATCTTTATTATAATTACTGATGTCCTATAGTCTTATTCTTATCAATGTACTTTTAACAATGTTAATAAATTTTGTATCACATAGGGATGTTAGTTTTAAGTGGTGACATTTAGAGAATTTACCTTTATTTCTAGAGCACAAAGCAATGTACTGTATATATCTTATTCTACGTGTTCTAAATATATTAACACATTTAATACCCAAACAACCCAATGAGATAGGCATTGTTACTAATCCACATATTACATATAAAGAACAGAAGCACCAAGGCACACGGGACAAAGAAGCAGACTCTCAAGGCCAATCACCTGACCAGCGCAGCAAATGACGGGTAAGGTCTGTATTCGAAACCAGGTTTCAGCATTGATGATTTTAGAGACCGCACTAGACTAACTTTTCTGTCAGAGCTGTTTTTGGTTTTCATCTTGGGGTACTCTAGAAGAAAGTGGTTGGCTGACACTAGGGTTTAGCTGTAAAACTTGGAAGAAGAGCTATATTTAAGGATTGTTTTACCTAGCTTAATAAACAGGATTTATTGTAAGGTTTGGATATAATATGAGAAGAAAGGTCACAATCCTGAGTGACTATTAAATTTGGGCCAAGACGTAATAAATGGATGGTGGGCAGTTTTGGAGATGGGAAACACTAAGGGAAGTATAATTGTAGAATGAAATGGAGAGTGATGGTAAGTTGGAGAAGCCTCAGAGAAAACTAAATGCAAAAATCAAGTTGGAAGTCTGAGGTATGTATGTGATATTTAAAACCATGAAATTGAATGAGATCACCTAGGAAGAGAATGTACACAAAGAAGAGAAAAGAACTAAGAATAAAGTTTGGGGGCACGTCAAATTTAAAATTCTGAAGAAGGAAGTCAAGACAGCCAAAACAGTAAGAGGAAAACTAGGTGAATGTTGGGTCACGGGAAAGTGGAGAAGGAAGTGACCAATAGGAGAAAGGTCACCCACGCCAAACGTTACTGAGAAAATGGTTACAACTGGGGTCATGTCTTGCCCAAAGTTTCTGGCAAAGGCAAACAAGCAATGGTGGCCTTTATCAACAAAATAACTAACTAACTAAATAAATAAATAAATAAACAAATAAATAAGTAAATAAATATTCAGAACAGAAAATGGGGTAAAATTCAGACTGAAAAGAGTTGAAGAGAAAATGGATTCTGAGGAACTGGAGACAGGGAGGCAGAAAGCTTGTAAGGCTGTTGTGCTCTAAATGCGAGAAAAAATCAGGAGGTAATGAAGGAGTCAGGTCTTAAGGGGGAATATTAAATATATGGGACATGAGACATATTTTCGTAATAAAAGCAGTAATTCAGCATATAAAGACTCTAATTGCGGTAATAAAGTCCATGAAAACTTGAGAAGGCAGATCAAAGAGATAATATGAAAGACTGACCTAATATAATTATACTTTCTTGGGATAGTTTCCTTGTTTATATATATTTAGGTTTTTATGTGCTATAAAATTTATTTATTTGAATGGGATGAATTCTGAATCAAATTCTGTTTAGTTTTCAATAAGTAGTCAATATTCTTAACACTATATATGGAGGAATATTTCTTTGCCATTGGTTTGAAATATATTTTATTAATGTAGGTAAATATGTTTATAATAAACATATTCACACATACACAATTAAACTTTTTAAAATATTTCTGAGCTATAAGAAATTATTTTAATTGTAAGACTTTAATAATATTTGGTTTCATGCATTTGCACTTCTTTTAAAAATGTTATTGTTTTTCTTGGGCATTTTATCCTATTGTCTCAATTTTAGAATGATGTATTGAGATTATTATTTTATTGAAATTTTACATGAATGTGGATAAATTTGACATTTTCATAATATCACTTTTTCCCATTCATGAACTTGATATATTTCTCCATTTAATCACATAATCAGAAGGTCCATACTATTTTATTACACCAGATGAATGTAATTATAATAGATTAAGAAGCTTGTGACCTGGTATTGAAGAGTCTATAAATCATGTCACAGAAACAAATGAATGTGTTTCATCTGGGAAATAGTAACTTAAGATATTTATAATAACATTTCAAATTTTTAAAGAATCATTTTGTGGAGAAGGGATTAAATTCTTTTTTAATTGCAGAAGACAGGAAGGAAGAAAAGGTATGCAAAGAAAAATTTGCATCAATTAGAAAGAAAATTTCTACTTAAATTGATTGCATTGTTATGTAATGAGTTTTTTAATCTCTGCTCCATACTGGAATTTGGAGAGAATAAAAAGCATCCCTCCCTTGGAGTAATTAATCCTTCCCAAGACCAGAGGAGACTCAATGGGTGGTTCATCTATCAGTTAGTCCTGAATCAATGTGCAATATTAGATGAGGTGGGAAAGTAGGAGATCACATAATGAAAAAGTGAACAAGCAAAAACATGAGGATGAAAATATACAAAGTATCCCCAGGAAACATAAAGGAGTGTAGGTTCTGGACATCATGAGTTTTTGGAGTTAAACTAGGTAGGATGGTGGTAGCCACTCTAGATGATGTTATGTATTAAGCCATAAATTTTGGATTTTTTTTTAGTTAGTTATAAGTACTGCAGGGTTGGGTTCTGGGTAGAATTGTACTCATCACATTTTCCCATTTCTGTCTCTTTAAAAGAAGTGAAATGCTAATATAATTAATGTGTGTTTCATTGTATTCTGCTCCAGAGAATTAAAGCTTTATAGGGTAAATTAAATTATTTTATCAGATAAAATCATAAATGTAATGGTAATTCTGTGTAGTTGCAGATGTCTTAGATCAGTGATCTCATGTTGTCCTTGTCATAAATCCATCTCTGGACCACATAGCAGTCCATTTATCAAACCCAGCATGATATTTCTTTTTCTTTTTGACTTGTTACTTTCCTTTGTTGTTGTTTTTTGTTTGTTTGTTTGTTTGTTTTGTTTTGTTTTTACCATTTCCTATATTTAAGGCACTGTGGGAGAGGATAGAAAGACATTCTTTACAATGATATTTATATTCATCTTATTCAGATAGTTCAAATCAATTCTTAGGCATCAAAAATAATTTCAATTACATTTTATATCAAATGTAGCCAAATAAAAATTTAAGCAGGCGCTGAAACTACCTCCCTTGCCCACTACCAGTAGAATAACTTACTAATAGTTTTGTCATTCCATCTTATTCATATTATCTGTCTTAATCAATATAATTTCCTTACCTCCATTACATCCTTACATCAATCACACTCTATATCACATACTTACTACATTCTTTAATACTCACCTCAGTGCAATGAAAGAAACAAAAGAAGGCAAATATCTCTATCCTTAAACTTGTCATAGAACAATAGTGGTAAGTAAGACAGAGATTAGATGTGTACTGAGAATATTGCAGCAGTTGGCATTTAAACGTTTTGGAATCACAATGAAAAATTAAAAATACCTTGAGACAAATTAAAACTAAAACACAGCATACAAAACTTACAGAATACAATGAAAGTAATGTTTAAAAGGGAAACTTATTGCTGTAAATTATTGCATTAAATTAAAAAAATATGTCGCAAGTAAACAATCTATCTTGACTCCTTAAGGAACTAGGGAAGAAGAGAAGAAGGAAAAGAAGGAGGAGGAGGAGGATGAGGAGGAGGAGGAGGAGGAGGAGGGGGAGGAGGAGGAGGAGGAGAAGGAGAAACAAACCCCAAAGCTAAAAGGGAGGGAAAATAATAAAGATGAGAGCAATAATACCAATATAGAGAAGAGAAAAACAATGGAGAAAAGCAATAAAACCAAGAACTGGTTCTTTGAAAAAATATATATAGAGACAAACATTTAGCAGATTGATTGATAAAATATGAACAAAACATGAATTGACTAAAATCAGAAAAGAGTAAGGATATTACAACTCATTTTATAGAAATTAAAAGAATTATATGGGAATACTATGAACAACTATACACCTTTACAAATTGACAACCTAGATGAAATGGATAAATTTCTAGAAATACACAACCTACCAAAATTGATCATGAATAAATCGGAAATCTAAACAAACTTATAACTATTAAAGAGATTGAATAAGCAATCAAAACCTCCAGACAAAGAAAATCTCAGGAATAGATGGCTAACTGGTGAATTCTGTCATCCTTTAAAGAAGGATTAACATCAAGCCTCCTCAAAGCCTTCCAAAAAAACTGAAAAGGAAAACACTAACAAACTCGTGCTATGAGATCAGCATTACCCTGATACCAAAGTCAGACAAAGACACTACAAGAAAATAAAACTACAGACCAATATCTCTCATGAATATTGATGCAATATATTCAACAAAATGCCAGCAAACAAAATTGAAAAGATCATTCAAAGAATTATTAACTATGACCAAATTGGATCCATTCCTGGAATGCAAGGATGGTTCAACATATGAAAATCAATCAATGTAAGACACCACATTAACAGAATAAACAACATTCTGTTAAAAACAAAAACAAAAATACAAAAACAAAACAAAACATTTTTATCTAAATTAATGTAGAAAAAGGTATTTGAAAAGATTTAATACTCTTTCATGATAAAAAGAAAAAAAAAAACACTCAGTAAACTAGGAACAGAGGAAATTATCTCAACAAAATAACGGCCATGTGTGAAAAGCCCACAATTAATATTAGACTCAATGATGAAAAACTAAAAGCCTTTCCTCTAAGATCAGAAAAAAGACAATGATGTTTACTTTTGTGATTTCTATTCAACATACAAATAAAGGTAGAAAATATGCATTGGCTGGCTACACATCTACTTTAAAAGAGTGGCATTCCTAAGATAGAAAAAAGTCTCTTCAGAGTGTAAATATAAGTTGGGTGAATTCATTATTTTATCCATCATATAGGCCCAACAAAATCTGGAACCCTATTATTTTTCAAGTCTCATCTGCCATTCAGCCCCATGCTCACTCTATTCCAGCCACAGTGCTCAGTCACTGATTCATGACAGCTCAAGCATGCGCATCTCTAGTCTCTAGACTTGTATTTCCCTGACCTGGACTGTTCTTACTTCAGTTTGCCTCATGGCTCCTTTATCCTCTTCAAGTCTGTCACCAACTCAGCAGACCTTTCCCTATCAATCCTTCTTAAAGCTCTAACACCCAACCTGCAACAGCCATTTCTGTGTCTGTCCATGCTTCACTTTTCTCCATGGAGAGCAGTTACTATCATCTGGCATATCCAAAAGGGTGGCAGTATTTATGTGCTCTGCTTTGTGTTCTATTTTCAGAGCCTGCAGCAGAACAGAGCTGGCTCTCTCTCTCTCTCTCTCTCTCTCAATAGATGATAGGTAGGTAGGTAGGTAGGTAGGCAGGTAGGTAGGTAGATAGATAGATAGACAGATAGATAGAGATATGTAGAAGATAGATACACACATACATTCTTATTTGTTATAACGTAAATGAAGGGTTAAGAGGTTAAGAGTCTGCTAAGGTCACACATGTAAATGACTTTCCATTTTGAACACTTCCCTGCATGAGTGATGTGGTATCATGTTACTGTAGATAACCAACTTAGTTTGTATTAAGAATTCAAGTCAGTAAAGCAATAGCTTCTGCTCAAATATTTAGGATATCTGAAACCAATGAGAGAGAAAAAGATGTTACTAGAAATGAACACTGAATGACATAAGTGATTGATGTGAGTTCCATGTCTAATTGCAGGACCAAGAGTCCTGAAATGTAGTTTATTTGTAACTCTTCTTCATGTCACTCTTCATGTCCTAGTCTTATAATTTATTACAAATGTCAATTGAATAACTGAATTTTTCTTATTTGCTAGTGGCCAGTTTCTACAGAAGAAAGGATGATTGAGAACCAGAGAATATAACAATAATCACATTTGATTTATTTGGAAGAAAATTCATTTTAAACTTGATTTTTTTAGAAAGATTTGTCATCTACCTCACACTTAATGCAAGTTTTTATGAAACTGAACCCATTCATTTGTGTGAACATCACTGAACCAGGGACTAATGACCTCACGTAATGAATTTACACGGCTGAAGTAGTTTTCTCCTGTTATACTTAATACCAGATTTTAATTGGATAAAGAAGACTTTTCATACTTAGAGTATAAATGTTTTACTCTTTTTTTCTTCCAAATTAGGGATTAGTTTTATACCAGGTATTATATGAATTTCTTGGTGAAGAGATGACTTTGCTTTTTAAAAGGATTTCATTGCAAACAACATCTAATTAAAACACAGAATAGTTTATTGCTTAGAGGATTGGAAACTCCTTTTTTTATAATCCATAAAAGAATTTCAAGTAGTTTATTAAAAGAGCCTGTATGTTCAATAAATGCAGGTATAAATTTATGGTCAACTAGAGTTTTTGTTTATTTTCCTTATTACTACTCAAGGCATTTTTATAGGTTTAGTTCAATGGATACTCGGCTATCAATGAAACATGTTAAACATCTGTGACAGAATATTTTCAAAAGTTGATTGCTTCATGCTTCCAAATTTTTGATACAAGCTGAATAGTGATCTATCCCTTTATCTCAAACATGTCTCTACCAAATGGCCATTCTGTAAAATTAGCAAGCTCTCATAAATTTCCAAAAAGTGGTCGTTTCTTCTAAAAATATTTCTAAATCATGTTTTATAACTTAGAAACTGTTTTAAGAATGAGAGTTAAATAAACCAGAGGTCAATATAATGAATAAGGATTAGTTAGGGAAGGTCAAACATGGTATTCTTTTATAGAATTTAATTTAAACAACAAAACACCCTTTAAAATACTAAAGAAAATGTTTTGTTGTTGTTACACAATCACAAATAAAGAGAAATAATTTTAATAATAATAATAAAGATGATGATTACAATGATAATAACTCTTAATATTGTGGGAATCTTCCAAATCTGTTGCATGAGAATTTGTCTTACCTGCTTTCTCTAAGGACTGGCTAATGTTAAGAATGGTTGTCTTTAGGCAGTAGGCTTATGATGGACTTTCCTTTTTTTATATTAGAGAAATTTTATAAGTTGTACAAAATGCTTGGAGTTTTATATTTATACCAAGAGCTTTAAAATAAACAACGGTTTAATTGAAACACTGATCAGAGAGCTCATGGATCATTCAGAAGACCCGTGTTCTTTTCTTGAGTCTCATTCCAACGTAATTCTAAGAGGCTCTCTGGTCCTTTGCTCTGTCTGAAGTATATGGGAACAGAAATTGGGGGTGCATGTCTTCTTAACAGCTCTTTGATTTAGAACAGTTATTTGGCATTGTTTTAAAAGCCCCTCAAATACTTATTGGTAATTCAAGTAAAATATACATTAAGAAAATATATATTAAGAAAATATACATAACAATTAATAGAAAATCAGAATATCAGGCCTTCTATAACACTTACTGAATTTGAATTAGAAATAGTATTTACAATCCTATCTTTCTTTAAACAAATAAAATATAAAAAAAAATATTGTGGGGGAAAATCTCTTAGTTTAGTACTTCAAAAAAATCTACAAATCCAATTCCAGATTTATCAAAGACTTACAGGTTAAAAAAAGAAAAACTTCATGATTGTAAAGAAAAAGATTAGAAGTGGATTTGTAACCCATCTTTTAGGGACAATCTTGCAAGCTTGACCCATACTGAAACCCCTTGCTAAGTTTACTGATGAAATTTACTGGTCAATAATATGCAAATGTAAACAATGCCTTCATTTTATAACCTAAAATAACTGAAAATAATTACTTATTTTCAGTGTGTTACAGATATAGTCTAAATTACAGAGAATGTTTAAAACTGAGTTCTAGAAATATTGCTACTGATTTATTTTATCTATATTATCCACATTCACTGCAGTGGATATTTATTGTTATTTTTATAATCAGACAAACTTATTTAGACAAAAAAGCAATGTACAGCTTGTAGACATGTTAACATGCTTATTAAATACTTTATTTTGTTTTCCCAATGCTTTATCATGCCATGGTATGCCCATGGGGTGAAATTAATAAACACAAACATTCAAGAAGGGTTTAAATGCCTCTGTTGGAAAAAGGAAATAGACTTTGATCTGTGACAAATCGCTTTGCCACTTATTCAAATTTAGATCAGTCCTCAAACATTTTGCTAATAAAAGGTGATTGTAAGGGCTATGATATCTGTATTGAATGAGATGGAAATATCTTATGGGCCAACTAGTATACACTTTTCAATCCCATGTCCTCTGAGTTAGTCATGCAATTTCTACACCTGTCATCTAAATTTGTTTACGTATTTCAGAAAAGGAGGTAGTGCTGATTTTGCTATTGTATACTTGAATTAGGACATTACGAGTTGAAGTATAAGCAGTAGAAACCACATTATCATATGTAAAATAGTTAAAAATGTAGAGGAAACTGCTAAGGTAGTAAGTAAGACATGAAATTAGAAAATACATGTTATTTTGTAGTATTTTGTACTAAATTATCACAGATTACGTTCAGTTCTCATGATCTAAGTACTTGAGATTATTCCAAACCCCAAATGCATATTTTCACATGAAATTCTGTAAAATCACTCATTCATGATGGGCATTATACTTTCCAAGTCTTGGTGCTATCTGTCTTTAATTTTGGGAAGGTAATACAGCACAATAGAGGCTGCAGGAAGACTGCACTGCTTTTCCATTGCTGCATAATCAACTAGCATAAACACAGCTGTGTACGACAGCACACTACACATTTCTTACCCCACAGTTTCCAAGGGTCAGGTTTCAGGCTCAGGTTAACTGGCCCCTCTGCTCGGTCTGTCACCAGACTGAGACCAAGCTGTCAACAGAACTACAATCTCATCTCAGCCCCCTTGCAGGCTTCTTTCGAATGAGGCAGAATTTAGCTCCTTACAGGTGTAGGACTGAGATCTCTTTTTTTGTGCCTGCCTTGTAGCTGGATATCACTCTCGTCACCTAGGACCTGTCCCCCCATCCTAGCCACATAGGCCTCTTACAATGTGGTAACTTCCATGAAAAATCAGCAGGAGAAGATCCTGTGTTCTACTACCACAGGCCTTATATAACCTGATCCAAGAAAGGCAATGCCTACCCCATCACACTTTCTGCCCACACTCAAGGAGAGGGGCTTATACAGGTGTGTGTATACTGGAGGGTGGCAGTCTTGGGGCCATCTTAGAATTCTGGCTCCACAAATATAGAGCTTTCTGAGAGCTAAAAGACATTATGTAGTCCCCAACATCAGGATAAAGAAAGTCTAGGCAAGCATGGAATTAAAGCCACTCTGTGTCACTTAGGCTATTTTGAACTCAAATGAAAAGACACTATCTAACTAAAATTATGTAATATTAAATGATAAGAATATTTGTTGTCACATTGTAAGAAGCCTAGATGTGGAACGGCTGTAGTGTTGGTGAATTCAGCTGCTCACTGATAGCATCTAGACGAAAATGCTTCTATCTGACACAGGCCTCAGAATGGGATTTCTAGGTAATACATCCTTCGTACCTAAAAATCCTTTGTACCTAAAGATAGGCTTTGTGTATCTTTATGTCCTGGGTCTATCCCACACAGCAGGTCTTAATAAATTTCCCTTGTCTATGGATTGTTTGTGAGGATGGAACAAATCTGTGTTTGCTGCAAGACAAGATGTCAATGGGAGGAGACCGGGTTGGGGGCAGTCTCGATTTTCTGCCCTCTTCCTGGACAGGGTTCTCAGACATCTAGAGATGGTGGAGGGAACATGAGCAAAGACAAGAACTATAATCCACTCCTTTGTTTTCTTTGATTCCAGCAGGGGAATGGATGTTTGCATATCAATTCTGTAGCGGTAATGTCTCATAATGTGGGTGCAAGAGTGTGCAAACAATCTGAATTGGAGGAAAGATTGATAGACTCCATGTAACGGAACCTAGAAAGCACAGTCCCACAAGGAAAACATATGGGGAAGAAGTCAGTTCTTCAATAAAAAGATTTAGGTTTCAAAAACCCCAGAGTTAGGACATGGGAGGGCAATGCCCTGGCGATCAGTAAGTGCGTCTGAAAACGGTAACTGGTGCGCCTGAAAACCCCTCCCACTAGTGGGAGGGGGCCAATCCCCTCTCAGTCCTACATGGAATCCTTAGCTAAATGACATTTATAAAGTAAATGTGGTAGCAAATGGAAAGATATATATTTTTTTCAAGAGTACAATATTCCCAAAAAGCACTTTTCAATATATCTACACTATTGAAATCACACAGAATATGTGTACTGATCAAATCAAACTAAATTATAAATCAATAACATAAATATGTGTTATGACATTTACAAATATTTGGAAATTAAGTTACACCCTTTTAAATAATGTATGGGTCAAAGCATATTAGAAATTATTTTAACCTACATGAAAATAAAACACAACATGTCAAAATTTGTGAAGTGCCACTCAAGTAATCATTAGAGGGAGTTTTTTATTTAAATGCTTATATAAGAAAAAGAGAACTAATTAATATCAATGATGCAAATTTCAATGTAACAAAGATTGAAAAGCATGATTAAATTGAACTCCAACTAAGGAAGATGGAACTAACAATAAAGATAAGAGCAGAAAACAATGAAATAGAAAATTAGAGAAACAGTAAAAAAAAAAAAAAAAAAAAAAGGAAGGAAACCAGAAGCCAATTCTTTAAAATTATTAAAATAATTAAACCTCTTACTACACAAATCTTGAACACACTAGAGAAAACACTAGAAAAAAGCACAAACTACTGACATGAGGAATGAAAGAAGTGGCATCACTACAGATCCAGTTGACTAAAAATGATATAAAACAATATTTTAAACAGATATTGCCAATAATTCCATTTTTTTAGGTGAAGTGGATAATTTTCCAAAAGGCACAGGTTCTCAAACTTAACTCAAGAAGAAACAGAAATTTGGAACACAAACACCTAGGCCACTAGTGTTACAAGGTTCTGACCGACACAGCATCACAGACAATCCGATAGCAACTACGGAGCCATGGTACCAACTGCAAATAAGCACGGAGTGTCTTATTCCCTCATAGAAGACAAAGCACAGCATTATTACTTAATCCTGATTCCACATTCTTGTTGTTGTTAGACTTTTCCTTCTTAGCATGCACCACATTGAATTATTTCAGTGATTATTTTCATTAATATTTTCCTCTCCCTGTGTGTTAAAATTCTAATGGGATCAGGAAGCATAACTATTTGATCCACCAATTCTACTCTCAGTTACTGGAACATGTAAGGCATTACAAAAATTTTAAAAAGTGGAAAATGGATCAACTGAAGAAGGTGCAGTGCAAGTAGAAAGTGATTGATTTGACAATTAAGTTCAATTAATTCCCTCTTGAATTCATGGCAGAATAATCTGATCTAAGTACAATTTAGAAATTACATCGTCATTATTTTGGTATTAAAGCATGAGCATAGCCTATTACTTGAAAGGTATGTAAAAGATTGGGAATGTGGATTCAGAATTCCTGGGTGATGTCAGCATCCAGTAGGAGAAATGTGACTCACAGAGGAAGGAGTTGCCAGTTTGGGGTGCAAGATAACTTATAAGGCTGTCATAGAATTAATAGGGCCTCATGGCCTTATTGCCATTTCCTTGCATTAATCTCATTTTAAAATACCACAAAGTATTATTCATAATCATATTCTCCAATATTGTAAATGATCAACTTGAGAGAAGGAAATCATTGGTCATAGTCTGGGAGGTGGAACAATTTGGCCAATGATTTCTCTCCCTGGTCATTTAGCTCATAGCGTCACCAGCTCTTTCTGTATTCCTATCCCTGGCTCCCTCGGCTAGGTGCCTTTGAGGGATCCCGGGATTATTACCTTTACAATTCTCCTTGGCAGCCTTTTCAGAGCAGCCTCTCTTCTTAGAGATGAAGACACTAACATTACGCACACCACATTACTTAATTCTTTTTGCCCCTCTTTTTGGGAGAGAGCATGGATCCTCAATCTTCCCTTTTCTTTGCTGGACCTGTGTATATGACATCATTCAAGCATGTCTTATACATTTAGTATTATTACTTCCAATCTCAAATTCTGTTAGTTTTTCTATGTGTTAATAATATCAATGATAATATAATAACACGGCTTTTGAGAAAGCATGCCTTCTAATGTGACCCACAGTGGATGGGGAGAGAAGAATGCTCGTGTATGATAAACTTTGCGCTCAAATGGTTGGTTGATTACAGTGTTGCCTGAAATTCAGTTCAAAATCTCTTTAGATCTCAAGATCTAGACTGCATATATTTTCTTAACTATGATTTTGGGCATAAACATACATTCAAAAAATCAATGGATATATTTCAAAGATGTTGCTGCTCCTATGGAAAGTGCACCTTTTGCTCTGAGGCTGAGGCATGAATGTCTGAGTGGATCCTTCTTACCTAAGTTTCCTCCTTTTTTTTTTTTTAACTGAAGTTTACTGAGGTGACAATTGTTAGTAAAATTACATTGATTTCAGGTTTACAATTCTGTAATGCATCATCTGTATACCACATTGCATGTTCACCACCCAGAGTCACTTCTCCTTCCATCGCCATATATTTGATCCCTTTTACCCTCATCTACCACCCTCCTCCCCAACCCTCTGGTAACTTCTAAACTATAGTCTGTGTCTATGAGATTTTGTTTCTTCATTTGCTTGTTTTGTTCCTTTGTTGTTTTTAGTTTTAAAAACCACGTATCAGTGAAAATATATGGTTCTCGACTTTTTCTGTGGGACTTATTTCGCTTAGCATTATAATCTCAAGATCCATCCATGTTGTCATAAATGGCCCTATTTCATCTTTTCTTATAGCAGAATAGTATTCCATTGTATATGTGTACCACAACTTCTTTACCCAATCATCTATCAAAGGACACTGCCTGTTTCCATGTCTTGGCCACCGTAAATCTGTCACCGTGTACCAAAATTAACTCAGAATGGATCAAAGACATAAGACCTGAAACAATAAACCACATAGAAGAAAGCACAGGTACTAAACTTCTTTAAGCATACTAAACTTATGGACCTTGGGTTCAAAGAGGATTTTATGAATTTGACTTCAAAGGCAAGGGAAGTAAAATCTGAAATAAATGAATGGGACTATATCAAACTAAAAAGCTTCTGCACAGCAAAAGAAACCACCAACGAAATAAAGAGTTCTCTCCTTTTTATGTCTGTGACACCGCACTAGTTCAAGCTTTAATGGACCCTGTAGGACTTACTAGTCTCTGTTTCAAAAACATCTTGATGTGGTCAGTCTCTTTCTGCCTTGACCACCAAAGAATTAAAACCCTAACTTTCTTGTTATGTAACAAAGGCTGGTGGCAGGTAGAGTGCCACTATAAGCATGCCTGGAACTGGTTTGATACCTAAACTAACGTGTGTCTCAGTTATGCTCAACGTCACTCTTCTCTCCTGGAAGCACACTATAGCACGAGCTGACTTGGCCTGTTAAGACCTATAATACTCCCTGTGTATTCCTATCTGTAAACTCAGCCTTGATACACAATTCAGTCCCCGAATCTGCTTCTGACAATTTTCCCTTTCCTTGAAATATGATAGCAAATGCCATTTCTCTCAAAAATGTCTTTCCAGGTTATCAAAGATAGATGTTATTCCTTTATTCCAAAACAATGACTTGTATTTATTAAATTTTTTGTATTGCCTACATTTGATTATATTTTGAATACATAGATTATATACTAGCAATTGTACCACTGACATCTTTTCAGAGGATGCTTCTCTATGAAATTGTAGTCTAAAAGAAGAAATGGGCAAAAGCTACCGTATTCCAAGAAATGTTTTAGTTTAGCCACAATCTCAGACAGGGGCAGTGCCCTGTTCTCAGCAGAGAGGACTTCTCAGACATTCTGGCCACATGGCATGTCTAATGATTTGGATGTTTCTCTATCCTTCACCAAGGATACATGCAAGCCTTCCTTCCTTCCTTCCCGCCTGCCTTCCTTCCTTCCTTCCTTCCTTCCTTCCTTCCTTCCTTCCTTCCTGCCTTCCCGCCTGCCTGCCTTCCTTCCTTCCTTCCTTCCTTCCTTCCTTCCTTCCTTCCTTCCTTCCTTCCTTCTTTCCCCCTTCCCTTCCTCCTTCCCCTTCTTCTCCTTCCAACCTCCCTCTCGCTCCACTTAATAGAATTTCCATGTGAAGAACAGAAGAGGTTAGCAAATCTCCCCCACCAGCTATTTGCTTTTGTCCCACAGGAGAGAGGAGTGGAGGAGTTTAACGAGGTTTTGCTTTGTCCCGTGGGTACCACTGTGCCCTTCCCTCAAACTTCCCCCACAAGGGAGGTTTTCATTGGTATCTCACTCAGCTTCCAGTCTTTCTCATGAGGACGTAGTGAAGTCTGTGGAGAAAAGGCTTTGAGAAGGTGTCAATTCCTTTGTGGCCGCAGTGCCTAGCATTTCTTTACTTTCATGTTGGCCCGCACTTGGCCTGAAATAATTCACTATAAATTGTAGCCGAATTATTTTCACCAGCTCACATATTGTCCCACATCTGCTCCATGTAAGCAAGGAATCACTGTTGTGTCTCCTTGGAGATGTTATCTTTCCTTAGTTAATTGTCCTGCTCTCAGCTCTAGCATGTTGAAGAAAGTTGTGATTTTGTGGATTATCCGGGATTTTGTGTTGTGTTTGTACACAATGTTCCTTCTGGCTTTCTACATTCTATGCAGAAGCCGGAGGTGCCACATATGTTTAAAGCCATGGAGCAAAATAAGGTTAGGCCTGTTGTCCGAGAAAAATCACAATTTCATATTATTTGCATTCAGACACATACAATCTCAAACTCACACACTTTCTACTTCTGCTTTATCAACCACTGAGATTCTCCATTACTTTCTAGGTATGGAATTTGATCACATTGGATTTGCTCCTGTTTGTTTCCCTTAATGAGAATTCACAGCTTCCAAGACACTCAGCCCAGCATGTGCGTGCACACACGCTCTGACGTCTATAAGATGGACAGTTTGGGTAGCACATGGCTGTGAAGATGCTGTAGAAACCGTGCTATGAGAATTGAAGTTTGGAACAATGAGTGGGGGTGATGTCTTCTCCAGGCACAGGTGATAAAGACCCTTGGCAGGGTGGAAGCGCCCTGACAGAGAGAGCCACAGGGTAGAGGGTTTCTGGATCTCTGGGCTCCATGTTCAATGAAATATAAAGGAACAAATGTAGTGGTTCTCACCCTTGGCTTCAGGGAATAAAAAAGCATGTACCCTTTCCAGGATAGAAAATGTTGAACACAGAAAAGCATTGCCATCTCTGGGAGTTTTGGATTCAATCCAGAAAGTCTGAGAGATCTTGTTTCTAGAAAATGTGATGGGCAATGACTATGATTTATACATCACATATATAATCTGCAGACAGGGCACCCATGCTGTGTCTTCCTTTCTCAATGGCCAATTGGTCTAGACCCATACCTTGCAAACTCAGAAGCATCTAAGTAAAGTTTGCACAACACTGAGCTGTAATGAATCATGAGCTATTTATAAATACTTATGAGTTTTATTGCCACTGTGAGAATGCATGTGAATTATTTGTCCTCATTAATCAGGGACAAGAAGAAAAGGGGAACAGATTTAGTAGGCCAAGAGGGGAAGAAAAACCAATTAATTAAGTTCAGGTAAGTGGAGCTTAGGCGGTCTGGGCAAGGCAGTGTTGAAATAAGTTTATTCTATGTCTTGAAAAGCCCTCAGGAAAGGAAGTACATCAAAAAAAAAAAAAAAAAAAAAAGCCATATTCTTGGATGGGAAGGAAGACGATCCACTGACTAGTTTTATGGAAACAGAAGAACATAACTTCTCATGATTTTTTGGAGTACTGTAAAATTGGAGAGGAGATAGTATTTTATTAAAAGTTGATGATGGCTAAATAAAGTACGTCTTTTTTAGGCATTTTCTTTATATGCAACGCATTGGAACTACACTGGTTTATAAACTTTTTTTTTTTTTTTTTTTTGGCAAAACCTAGAATTGAGAAAGAGGACTGGCAACTAATGTCAGAGAATAGGGAGGAAAATGGACTGTAATTAAATGTAAGATGAAGATGGGTAATAAGAACTCTCATCTTCATGTAGCTATATTTAGGTCCATCTAGGAAACCTGGGTGTTTAGACCATGACCCAGGAAACGCTGGGGAATATGATTTGCGAGTTTAACCTGGGAGAGTTCCAGACACACGTTTCTCAGTAAGTGACAAAAATGAAGAGTTCTGGCTCATTCACTTGCCCTGTGCAAAATATGCACTCATTTGCCTAATACAACTTAAAGATGGACAATTTACAAGTTCTATAATTAATGACAATAAAATGCCAGTTTGCAGAATATTATTGCAAGTTAGTGCTGTCTGAATTTCAATAACCTCATCTATATGTTGTAAATGGTTATGTATTCACTGCAGAGCTGTACTGAAGAATAAATGCAATGATGCTTATAAATCCCTAAACATAGCAGATGATCAGAAATGGATGTGGCAAATACAATTTCTTTCATTAAATTACAGCAATTGACAAAGAATGGAACCATTAACATCATTTAAAAAAAAAATCTTGGACATAAGAGCTTTTCCACATGTATCTGTTGAAAGGAAAGATTATTGCTGATAAATTATGATCGAGTGACATTTCACATCCACTGGATACAGGACTAAAAGAGGGACACCTGGAATAGGAAAGGAAAATTTTGTATAAAGTACAACAGAAGCAGGCAAGGATTCTGAATATAAATTTCAATAATATTATTATTTAAACTAAGGCAAAACTCTGCATGTCTGATTTAAATTCAAGTTCTTCCAATAGCAGATACCTGCAGAGCCGTATCAAGTCGTGAAGGAAAGAGACCTGGACGTCAGCATTCACTGCACTGAGAACACTCCATTCGTGTGTGTTCCTGGACCTCTGTTTCCCCATCGTGAAAATCCTTACAATAATTGCTTCTACACTCTAATGTTTCTTTCTCCACCATTCATGGGCAGTATGATAACTTAATTCCCTGGCATCAGTAGTATAAGAAATATATATTAAAATAGATAAAGTGAGTCAATATTTAGATTAAAATTTTCAAGCAATCAATTTCAATAACCTAAAAAAAAAAGATTATCTAGAGATTGGCTTTGGTTGCTGTGTCATTTTCAGCCATTCACATACACAATAACTCTCTATTGGCTGCCTAGAGCATGCCAGGCATTGCGTCATGTGCTAGGGTCACACCAATGAGCAAAACAGACCCATTATAGAGTGTACATTCTAGACAAATGGATAATAGCTAATTAAAATATAACATTAATGTAGCCTATACCTTTGAACCATGGCTAGTGCAGTGAAGGAAAGCTACAAGGATGTGAGGAACAAAATAATATAAAAGGCATACGATGGTATTTCTCAGCTGGAGTGACCTGTAGTGCTTGTAAGAAATAAAGATGCTTGGGGTCCAATCCAGAGACCTGCAATTTCAGAATTCCTGCAGGTCTGGCAAAGAAATAATACATTTTTCATAACTTGTCCAATTGTCTGACTTCCTGTTTACCACAAAGTTCAAGAACTAGTTCCTCGGGTGATATGTAACATTTTCACCAGCAGCTAGAACAATTGATTGCTCTTTTAGGTTACAAGCTTTCAAAAAAAAGTTGTGTTTTTTCTTACAATTTATAGAAAGTTGTTATTTAAATATGTGTATTTACATTTGGAAATCAGGCCCCACAAATATGTTACTATGGAGACACTAAACTAGATCAATTTCAAGTGTTTTAAGTATCTTCGTTCAAATACATATGTAATAGAAAAAACATGGGAATATGGATATCAATCATATTGCAAAATACTAATTTGAGAAGAAAATGGCGTATTTTCTAATATTTAAAATAGAAAAACTTTGGGAGACTTTGAGATTCTCATAGGACATTCAGAACTAAAATTTCACAACTCTTTCCACATTCTTCAAAGTTATATAGCTCAAAAATTAGAACAGATAACACCATTAAAACCCATGACAAATAATACTCCAAAGTTCAACTGCACTTAAGTGTACAAATAGGCAAACAGGTAGGGCTAGCTCCATACTGCAAACAGGAGTAGAAAGTCAGGCAGAAAATGCACTGATGTAGGAAAGTGAAGCTGGTTCTTAGCAGAGATGGAATAGGGAATAGGTTCTTAGCAGAGATGGAAAATCGTATGAGAAAGAATAGGTCCTATGTTCAATGGGGATATATTGAGAAAATATCTGCAACATAGGAGATCAGAGCACTTATTATTGATGAACTAACACAAAGTGCTGGGAAGCACACAGGACCAACGATGGTGGTCTTCAAATAACACTGATTCTGGAATAAAAGTGTGGGATGAAAGGGAAGAAGAAAGAAAGTGATACAACTTAAGAATCACAGAGACAATTTTGTTAAAGTATCCTGGTAACAGTGGACACACAAAAATCTTCCCAATGCTATTCCTGAAACAAACGAATAGGCATGTTTGAGATATGAAATACAATAGCCCACCCAAATACCTCACCACTGCCATAGAATTACCTGTGGCTTCTGGTCAAGTAAAACCTGACATTTTAAGTCATCTTAAAAGTGAACAAAGATATTCATCGGAGCTGCCACCTAAAGAAGCAAAACTGTAAGACTGAATTTATCAGATGATGCAAGATCCGCACCATGAGGCAGAGGAAAGTGATCACAAAACACTCCAACAACACTGAATATTGCACATATGAAAGAACTACTCAAACCAGAAACGTAAACATTATGAAGTTAAGAAAGGTCCATGTGCACCTCATGAAAGCTGAACTTCCTAGCACAAACACTGCGTTATATTTAAAGGAATGACATCAGGATTGTTTTTCTTCAGCAAAAATCAAAACACGATGACAGCAACATTTTCAAGAACACTCTGGGAAGAACATGTGAGCCAAGTATTGATTGTATGTTTGTTCAATACATCCTTCAAATTTGAAACTATAGAAAAATATTATTCACATGAAGAACTCAAAAACGTTTGTGATCAAGAGCCCCTTCCTAAGGTATTGGTCTCTCTCTCTCTCTCTCTCTCTCTCTCTCTCTCTCTCTCTCTTTCTTTCTCTGTCTCTCTCTCACATACACACACACACTCACTCACTCACACATACACTCAACACACACACACACACACACACACACACTCCACAATACTGAACTGTTATTTTCAGTTCATTGTAGAGTCACTTTTGAAAGCAGTGGTACCCATTGTTTTAATGCTATACACTTTACCCCTCTCTTATTCTCATTTCTGTTGAGTTGCAATAATATTTCTATTACTTCTATGAATAGGATATCGACCCTTTTCCTTTTGAGTTTAACAAAGCAAATCAGGCAAGGCGTGATCAAGAAGAGACACAGAGAGGTCCTTGATGAGGGACACGAGAGGAAACTGCTGATGTGGGTGCCCAAAGGAGGTCAACATTGTGGCTAGAAAGGAAAATAAGTGACAAAAGAGTACAACAGAAAAAGTGGTACTGGGAAAAGCAAAAAAAGGAAAACAGGAAATGTTCATTGAAAGACAACAAAGTTAGACATATGTTTTATTTGCAAACTTGGCCAAAAAGGTCAAAACAATCTGCAGGCAATCACTTTTGCTGACCTTTGGAAGAATCCCCAGAGCCCGTGGAGGTCACACATTAGAGTGCCCCGCGAGGGTGCCTCTGACGTATGGGCAATCCGTGCAAGGAGAAACCCTGCATCCAGCCACCACTGAAGATATAATGTCCACTTCTATTTGTAAAAATAATACACACTTTATGGAAAAGTTATAAATTACAGAAAAGTGTATTTTATGAGACTAACAGTAAATATATTATCATTTTTCAGAGATCATATTACTAACATTTCAGATACCTGATTTTTAACTGTGTGATAAAGTACTTCAAAACAGAATATTTATTCAATGAACTATTGTGTTGGTGAATAATATATATTAGACTCCATGACTTCCTCTTTTCCACATAACATCTTATTTAACCATATGAATATCCTCATAAACACCCTCCAATAAGTCACTGTTTCTCTTCTTTTATTAGTCGTATTACCCCTCATGTTACTATATGTGGGCTTCACTGCAATTAGGGCCATATTCTCAACAATCGAGAGTCTTTATGATTCCTGACCACTGTGGAATAATACAATTTCTAGTGTTCAGTTTCTAGGTATCTCTATATTGCTTTGAAAGTTGGAAAATAATCTTGATCCTTACCATTCTCTACACTGTTTATTACACGTAGCAGTGCACTGTAGCACCAATAAAGCAATAAATAAACAAACCAATGGAGGAGAATAAAAAGCTCCAGACAAGACCACATCTGTATGGGAACTACATATACAATAAAGTTAATGACATAAAATGGATGAGTTGTTTTACGTGGTATTGGGAAAACCGCTCTTGAGTTATATGAGTATAAATTTCAACATTAGAAACATTTTATTTTATTAGGCTTTATGGACTTTGTCTTATTTATTTTATTTTATTTTTATTTTTTTTGGTAATTACTTCTTTGGAGAATGCTCAATTACTCTAACTCTAGTGAAGAGAATTTTGACCTTACCAGAAAAGATAAATTATGTAGAACAGTCAGAATCCACATATAAATGCTTTTTACAATGGTGTAGGCAGGAGATGATGAATCTTTTAGTAAAGACGGAAACGATTTTTGCTAAAGAGCTAAGAGAAATGCCAGCCAAAACAGCAAGTCAAGCCCAGTGCAGTAAGTGATCAGTAGCTCCCCTAACCGAATCCCAGAGGGGAGGAAGATAAGGCAGAGGAAGAAGCCACAGGGCACCTTCCTTGTCCTCGCTTTAATTTTCAGGGGTAAGAATTCTGAATGAAAGCACATTGACTGAATGTGCTGGAGTGCACTGACTGCACAGAATACTTTCATTTTTTTCTACAAATTCACTTAAAACTTTCTCTATGGACGGTCTTCTCTCTGACTGATTGGATTTTCTGGCAGGTTCTCCAAAATTCTCAGGCATACTCTGGCAGTAAACACCATTTTGGTCACTCTCAGACAAAGAAAGGGCAAGTCCAAATTAACAATCATATAACTCCACATTCTTCTCTCATTTAAATGGTCTCCCCATCACTTCCCCACTGCCCAGACCCCATCCTCAGGCTTATTTCAACCTGAGCTAGCCAGCTGTGGGGAAGGGACTCCCGCTTCTGTCTTCAAGGCTGCACCCCTTGCCTGCACCTCTTTCTAACCCCTCAATGAAAGCCCTTTCCTCTGGCTGGCAAAGAGATTAAGGGCAAAGGTATAACAGTGTGTGATTGAACATTTGTAATCTAAACTCACTGCCTCTCAATCTTGGCAGATTCCTTGGATTTCCTATAGCAAGTAATTAATATAAAATAAATTTAAATCAGCAAGATCACCAGATAGAAGGAACTGAGCCACAAAAAGAGAGCTGAGAAGAGAATCTGGGGTAACACAATATTATCGAGATGAAACGGGTGAAATCAGTTATTCCAAACACTTGCAGACTTAGTGTGGCTCCCTACAGACTCAGACTTGACCGCCACATGTTGACTACGTGCCTGGTCCCTGGGACAACTGTCCCTAAAATGCATTGCAATCCTGAAATAATAATAACCCATCAGTCAGAATGTAAACTTCCCAAGGCCCTGTCTATGCCATTTTATGGTTATGTTTTCAGAGATTAGTATGAATGTACCTGAAATTACATAATAAAATTATTGTTGGAACAAAGAAAAGTAACTGAATTGTGTGTATTATGACAAAATTTGTCTTAAGTACAATTTCACGTTCTCTTTTTTAGAATGGTTCAGTCAGCTAATGGATAAGGTGCATTTCTTACAGTTGATACAGAAATCAAACATCGTTTTAAAACTTGTCTCTAGGGGAAATGGCTACAAGCCCCAAACATTCAATTTATTGAAACAATCTTTTGAAATACAACCTATTTGTGAATTGGAGGATGCTCAGGTGTGCTTATCACATCAAAAAAAAGAGTATGTCCTCCAATTAAAGATGAAAAGACTTAGAAAGCAGCATTTCCAGAAAAACTGAATAGGCCACCTGGGGTTTGGACATTAGAAAGTGAATGATGTTTCATGTGATGTTATTAAAATATGAGGTTGGAGACAAGTCCTTGGTTTTTTCCTCTTTCAGTGTCCATCTCCTCTGCCTTGGGAAACTGTAGACTAACGTAGGAAGGCAAGTGTCCTGATTTAAACTTTCATTTGAATATACTACATATACCACTTATACGGTCTTTACTTAAAGAGAAACAACCACATTAGTCTCATAAAATCTCCACTAGGAAATTCTTTCAAATTGCCATAACTGATTTCTTTTTATTTATTTATTTGTTTGTTTGTTTGTTTTTTACTTCACTGATATCTGGGATATAAAACTGAAGGAAACAAAGGATCAAGACAAACAAATAAAGAAACAAAAACTCATAGATAGACAGAATAGTTTAATGATTGCCAGTGGTCAAGTGGGGAGAGGGGATAGTGGAAGAGGATAAAGGGCATCCAATATATGGTGACGGAAGGAGAACTGACTGAGAGGTGAGCTCGCAATGTGATGTATAACTGACTTCAATTGCAACACTTATGCATCTGTCAGCTGCCTAGGAACTACCGTTTTTAACAGAAAAAAATATTAAAAGTATTTAAAACCAGGAATAGCATGAGCTGATTCTCCCTAAGATAACCTGTTTTACTTATAAAATGTTATTTCAAAGAATTCAAATTCTTTATAACACAATTGCCAACTAATTACAAGTACTGAAATGCAAGTCAAAGTCACATGACAAGAATGGTGTGTGTGTGTGTGTGTGTGTGTGTGTGTGTGTGCGTGTGCGTGTGCGTTTTCTACTTTCTTGCCTTAATTCTAAATCTTAGGTTTGGGCATAATTTTCCCTATATGTGCCATCATTTGTCATAGTTATGTCTTGCTTCTGAATTGACAATACCAATGAATGACAGAAAGGGGACAATGTTTCACCACAGGTTCTGGGACACATGATAACATATGCCTGGAACACAGTAGTGACTCGGCAAATGTTAATTACTCTCCTTTCCCTCAACCTCATAATTAGCTGGAAATGAATAAATCACAGATAAAGTTGTGCTTTCCAAAATATAATTACTCCAAAAATTCCTATAATAATAGCCACCAAAGGATATAATTCTTACAACAAAAAACCCACCATGAATTAAGGAAAAAAAAGTAAATAAAAGTACCAAGTGTTGTGTTATAAAATTTACAGTAAAACCCTTAGCTTCCATGTTTTTCCATTCAAGTTGAAAGCTCCCTCTGCATCTCTGTGTCTCCCATCATTGCTTTCTCCAGTGCTCGCAGGTGAGACTGATGATACTTCCAACTAAATGCTCTCACCACCCCTTCTGGAAGCCAGTGCTTTCTGAAGATAGAATAGAGAAACGGCCACTTTACTGGTGCGTAAGAGTCACTCTCTGAAAACAGTAGTAGATGCTGGCTGAGTCGTTTCTGGAATGTGTATTTATCTTTATGGAGTTGCTTCCAGTGAGCATAAGTGAAAGGAGTCGAGGCAAGACTTGGAAAGTTGAGCTAGTCTAAGACATGGTTTGGTCACAGAAACCTCCAGCCCCTGAAATAATGAATAATAAGTAAGAGAGAAGGCAGTGGTGGATTTTTGAGTCTTAGCCTCAAGAAAACACGCTGTGTGTTTGTTTTTGTTTTTTTTCATGTGGTACATATACCATATTTGTCTTGGTCACAATTCACACAAGCATAACAGAAATAAATGCAATGGAATGTCCGATAGCAACCTTTACATTATTCAGCCACAAAAAAAGATGGAAATCCTGCTCTTTGCAACACCATGGATGGTGCTTGAGGACATTATGCTAAGAGAATTAGCTTAGACAATGATAAACACCATATGATCTCTTTCATATGTGGAATCTAAAAAACAAAACAAAACCAGAACTCACAGATACAGAGAACAAATTGGTAGTTGCCAGTGACAGGGTTGGGGAGAGTGAAATGGGTCAAGGTAGTCAAAAGGTAGAAACTCCCAGTTATAAAATAAATAAGTCATGAGGATGCCATATATGGCATGGCGACTAAAGCTCATAATAGTGTGCTGTACAATTGATCATTGCTAAGACAGTAGATCTTAAAACTTCTCATGATACACGTAAGAAACTTGTAACTATGTATGGTGATGGATGTTAACTAAATTTTCTGTGGTGGCCATTTCTCAATATATTCAAATATTGAATCATTCTTTGTACATCCAAAACTAATATAATGTTATATGTCAATTATATCTCAATTTTTAAAAAAAAGCAATTTATGACCACTGTTCAGTATGGGCTATAACACACAGTGGATTGAAAAAAACCGCAGCCAAATAGGAGACGCTTGATTATGGCACAATTAAGGTCACTGAGCCTCAGGGGAAACAGGATATATTATCTGTCTCTATTCCTGTTTCTATCTCATCTCTATCTCCATCTCTATTACTTTATGAGAAGTAAATGATACGACATATCAGAGCCTCCTAAGCAGATGCTTGCTCTCAGTGTGGCATTTCAGTATTCATTACCCGCCTCTCCTTTCCTTGACCCTTTTTATGACCACAAAAACTCATTTTGAGACTAATTTAATAATATTCAGAAATCTATTTCTTATATGATGATGATAAATCAATTTTCATCCATTATTGACAATTCACCAAGTGACATGGGAAATTAGTTAGCTAATATAAATTACGAAAAATTGATATGTTTCTGCATACTCTTTAAAATATTGGACTCAATTCCAAATTGTTAGCTGCTGCTTTAAATAACGTGTCCATGCAAATTATAAGTTAATGTGAAGAACGTACTGTAACATAACCCCGCAACTATTTTTTTAATGGCAACATTTAAAATGGCAAAATTTTTGACTTAATTATAAATTATTGGAATTTCAGAGGCATTTTTCCTTCTGGCATTCACTTTTAATTTTTTTTGTACTTTTAAAAATGTTAATGGTTAGTTTTTTCTAATTTTCCTGTGGAAGTTTGTACTTTTTAAAATATATTTTGGAATTTTTTTCAGTAGGATTAATTTGAAAGTAAATTCTCCTGTTGATTTTTATCTGAAGTTATCTTTACTTTGCCCTAATTTTTAAAACATGATTTGCTACACATTTCTTACTTGAGAGTTATTTTTTATCAGCACAATGAAAGTATTTTTCCATTTTCTCCTTACTTCACACACACACACACACTTATTATAATTTTCTGTTTGAAAAACTGTCTCCCTCACTTTCATTTTGTGTCACACATTTTCAGTTCCACACTGATGTGCTATTTATTCCACTGATGTATGTTGTGCCTCTTGTGTCTGTAAACTCAGGTTTGTCATCATTTCTAGAAACTTCCCAGCTATTTGTTACTCCTCTAGTCCTCTCTTTTCTCTTTCTCTGCAGATCCGTGGAGATGTGGATTAGACTTGCATCTCTTACTTCCACATTCTTTTAACCTCCATTTCTCAAACCCATAATCTCCTTTACCTCCGTGTTCACTCTGGTCATGTCTTTTAATCTGTACTCCAGCTCAACAAATCTGTGTTAAACTCTGTATACTCTTGCATTTAACCTTTTCATTGAGTATATTTTGATTGTTATTTATTACAATTTTGTTAGCTGTCATTTCATAGCCATATATATATATTCAAATCAAAAAAATTTTGCTACAGCAGCCAATAGCTAAAATTTCTAAGAGTAAGACTAATAACACTAGGAATACTCTCAGGAAATTTCCACTCTGCTCTGACAGAAACAGGCCACCTGTGTTCCTCGGCATGATTGATCGCTATCTACCTGTCCCTTTGCCTTCAGGATGTAGCCCATTTACATGTCCCAAATTTGTGTGGATGCCTCAGACCTCGTGATCTTTACCCTGTGCTTTTGAGAAATGAAACTAAAACTCTGTTGTTCTTGGGCTTTTCTCCTTAAGCTGTTCAGGTATGTGGTTTCATATTAGTATTCACGTCCCACCCACCGTGATAAATTTCTTATATTCTTGGAAGCTCAGCTATGCATTCAGATGTACGTTTCATGTAATTTAGTTGACATTAAGTATTGGTTAACAGAAATACTTTGGAGGTTTTTGGAAATACTACTGGAAGCTGAAATTTATGGTTTTTATTAGTTCTATACCCTAGTCATTAGAGAGCAAACAACTTAATCATTACTATCCTGGAAAAGCAATGAGACATTTTTATAAGTGCAAACTTCCAATATGATCGCAAACATATAATATCTGAAACCTTTAGTGACAGATAAACAATGAAGCCGATGTCAGTGATTGTTGGTCCACGATTTCCCGCAGGTGAACAGTCTTCATTCCTAAGCATACAGGCTGACTTTACATACCTGATAGAGAGCTCCAGAACTGCTTCTAGATAACATTTGCAACAGAATAAATATTAAGGTAGCTATGCACTTTCAATTTTCTCAGGAAAATCAATTTCAGCCTGTAAATGACCAAGTTCATTTAATGATAATAAATAATATAATTGAACCAGAGACTGTGAAGCTAAGTTTAGATCCAAATTTCAAGATTAAATGTTACTTGTTATAGGAAATATGAACCATTTTATCATGTCCTGTAGCACAGTCTAATGGATTTTGAAGAGCATACATTCTCATATTGAATTTTATGTACAAAATTTCTGGAACCTTTAATTAAATGCACCTGAAATGAAACCAATAGGTTTGGCAGGAGCCTCAATTATGCTGCATCTGGCCATTGCATATAGCATTTTATCAGAAGCCACTCTTACTGTCTGTGATGCAGTCTTACTAGTTTGAGACTCTTCTTGGTCTATTCTAAATGTTAACTTAATTTTTAGTTCATATTTTTGAGTGTAAAAAGCTATCATACATAGTAAACAATGCAAAGTAATCAATTCTCTGATATGTATTTTAAGAAATTCATAAAATAACAATTTGGAACAAGTGTGATAAAACTGTGCAATGAAATAGCAGTTCCCTTATTAGTTTGTTGACTGCTTGCATGAAATGTAAATCTCTCAACAATGATGAATACTATCTGGAGGAACATCTTTTCAATAATGTCACAAGTTCATCAAATGTCCCAGGTTGTGGAGAAACAGAAAGTTGTTGAAACATTTTTATGCCATATGTTCTAGTCTCAAATGTACTTATAAGCTATTCATCTTTTACGCACACTACGTGATGTATTAAAAACATCTGTGTATAAATTCAGAAAAACATTTCTGATGCCAACTCTCTGAATATGCCCAAATATCTCTCATTAACTATGGTTCTACTCAACTGTCACTCTGCAGAGAGCACTGAGTCCATCCATCTCTTACGTGTGAATATATTTAGGCTTCTAATGAATCAACGTGCTATGAATGATAGCAGTACAGAAAGTTCAACCTATCCTTGGGAACTGTCACAATTCAACATCTCTGGAGGAGCTCAAATTTCATCTTCTCATCACAATGAGAAAGGCAGACAAATTTCTCATTATTCCTGCTTATTTTCAATGCCAAGTACAACCCACATTTACCTGCTCTGATTGTAGCCCTCTGTATAGACTATTACAAAAAGAAGTAAGATTGATGATGGATTTTAGAGGAAGGGCTTTTAGACTGAGCAGATTTGGGAAAATGTGTGAAGTGTACTTATCTGTAATGATCGAAGCAAAGTGAAAAAAATCCATATACTTATTTATATTTTCAAATTTCTACTTACGATAAAAGATTGGGATAAATAGGGTTAAATAGGCTTAGTTTTCATCCTTTTGTTTTCAAGTGTAGAGAAACTCACAATGATGATAAAATAAAACAAAATAAAATAAAGCTACTTACATATATTTAGATAAGCAAATATGGAACATACATTTCATTTACAACTTATGATTGATGAATTACAAGAATGCATCAATTTCAGCAAACAAATATGATAAAAGAATAAACATGCCTGTTAAGTAAACTATACTTATTTAAGATTATATAGTTTTCTCTCAACATTTTTCTTTGCAAACAAAATTTCTTAAAATACTATATTTTGAGAACTCTCTACTTATTGAAAAAAGAAATGTAGTTCTCGGGTTTTAAGACTCTTAGCAGAGTCATAGTAACAGTTTTACACCCGAAGTGTAAAATGCTTTCTCAGCTTGACTTTTTATGTGTAATTTTTCCTTCAGGCTAAAAACAATTTTGGAAAGAGAAGTTATTTTCAAGGAGGTGCCATATTCCTTCATACTTACAATAATGAAAATAGACCAATCAAACGCAAAGAAACATTCAGAGTCAAAGGTTAGGAGTTATTTGATACCTTAGTAAACAATAGATGCTACATTTATGTTTTCTTATAAAGAATGAAGTTAATCAGATGGTCCAGCGTTTACTCCTCCGTTACTTCAGGTTTTGCAGTGCAGATCAATGTGGATCCAATGTTTCCATAAAAGTTTATTTTTCCCAACAGAGTGGAATCCTTCCCAAAGCTAACCTGCAGGGGGGGCCCATCAAAGAGTAGGTGCCTCCATCCGTGATCTGAGAGTCACCACTTGTAAAATGACACACGTGCCATTGCCCTGCAGGTGGTGCATGCCCGGTTCACGCCATGACTCACTCTACCTTTGACCATGCCCTCAAACGGAGAAAACTTGGGGGGCCTGATCCCACTCAAAACTGAAGACCATTCTGGGAGAAGTGACTAGATATAGAGCAAAGAAATCACATCTCTGTGATATGAAAAGGAATCTGTCCATGATATGCCCAGACTGAGTAGGGAGACTGTTCTGTGATAGTCAGCCTGATGCAGCCACAAGAGAAGACACAGGGGAGGCTCAGGAAAACAAAGTTTATTAAATTCACAGGCCCTGGAAACAGGAGGCAGGGCATGACTATATACACAGAGGGTGACAAAAAATATATGCACATTTTAAGCAATACTATCTATGTCTTACATTTCGAAGTTGAATTGAATTACGGTAGAAATGCGTAGTATGACGTTAGCTCAAAAGATGGTGTTAATCAAATGAATGCTAGGCTACCATCACTATGCGACAGGCAGGACAGCCAAAAAAAATGGCGGAAGCACAGTTGCCATTTGAGGAGCGCAAGACCATTTTGAAGTGGTATTTGAAATTCGAGAACGCTGTGGAAGTACGACAATGGCAGCGTGAGTATGTGACAGAACTTCCAACACGCCTAACAACTGCACGCATCCGTGATAAGTCTGAGACGCATGGTGCTGTGTGACGTGCACATGGGAAGATCCTGAGGCCTCGCTCAGCAACGAGTCCTGCTGCTTCTGCTGTGGTGTTGGAACAGGTTACACGCTCGCCACAGGAGTCTACCCAACAACGTTCGCCATAATCAGAAGTTTCTGGACGCTGATGGCAACCATTTGAGCACCTCTTGTAATTGCAGAAGTCAAACGTGACTGGTATTCATCTTTTGTTACTGGTATATAGTTAGTATTACAATTTTAATACAGTTTTTTCCTGTATACATTTTTTTGGCACCGTCTGTATATATAGTCACAGGATGTGAAGTACAGCATAGGGAATATAGTTGATGGTAACAGCTATATATGATGTCAGAGGGGTAGTACATTAGGGAGGGTTATTACTTTGTGAGGGGTATAAATGTCTTACTATTATGTTGCTTTGTACACCTGAAACTAATAAAAACAATTAAATTTAAAAAAATAACAATAAAAGAGTAAGTAATTCAGAGGCAGGCTTTCTAAACAAGTGTGTAGTCAATGCATTTCTTAGAGCCACACTTTTAGATTCCCACCTGAGAAAGGGGTGTGATTGGGGCACCTGTTGCCCAGCAACAGAAGAAATCCTGATGTGTGAGAGGACAAGCAGACCTAGGCCAGCACACGGAGCATCTGATCCTGTTTGGTTAGAACCAGGGCAAGACCTTCACCTGAGAGGAGAGAGCTTCCAGGAGATTCCTGAGACCCTGGGGCCTGGAAAGGGAGAGCAGGGGAAAAGAGTGCAGAGGCTAGCACAGACATAAATACGGGAGTTGCTCCCACTTGGCCCACAGAGTAAGAAACCTGCATTTATAGTAAAGATTTGTCCTTCCTGCCTGAAGCGCCACATGGGGTTATGAATCACAATTATATTCGGTGACAATTACAGATGTATACATCTTGGTTGGGAGATTGTTAGTAATGAAAACTCTTTCACTCTAATTGTCTCATGATTGTGTCCCTGAATGTTATCTGCAAAACCTTAACATGGGGATAAATAACAGTGGAAACAGTCGTTGTAACTGCGGTGCCTCACTGGAGGGGCCCAGGCCTGCTGAGTCCAGGCCTTGCCAAAGCTTCAGACGTTTCCGATACATAGCAGATAAAGAATGACTCTGATGCAAACAGCAGTTTGCTTGTGACCATCACCCTAATAGGTGAGCACTTAGAACAGGTAAATCAGGGCATGCGTCCATTTAATATGATCAATTAGAAGTCATTGGGTCGTAAAGAGTTCAATCAAACGGCAGGTGAAAATGCATTATTCACTATTTTCTTACATCTCCACTGAAATATTCCTGACAATATACAAAGATTTTGAAACCATGGCATCTAGTAATATTAATCCATGACTGGTCAAGTTATTGGAGCACTTTCCTGGGTAAAGTCCTACGGCAACATAGTAAGGGCGCACAGTGGGCACACAGTGGGGATGGTCAGAAATGTGGAGCTTGTTCCTTCTTGTAAACATACATGAGGAATGTGCAGGTATGAAACTCTTACTCTGTGCCAGCCATGGTGGTAAACGCATTCTTACTTAGTCCTCTCAGCCCACTGAGGTAAGACCTGTGATACTCAGTTTACCGGGTTCAGAGAGGTTAAGGAATGCAATGGGGTCATGCAGTTAGTAAGTGATAGAACCGGAAATCAAGCATCGTGCTGCAGAGACTGCACTTCACCTGGAACCTAATTCACAAACAGGGCCTCTGACCTCCAAAGGGTGCTGACGCCAGCACTACATAGAAAGCTGTGCTTTCGCCATTAGCCCATGTCATCACTCCCTTTCATCCCTCTGCCGGATAAGCCTTTGATTAAAGTGATGACCTGTGTGCCGAAGTGAATGGGAGCTACTCTCAGAAGTGTATAGGCGGAAGCAGACAGTCCATACAAAAAGGGAGAGGTTATTTCTTAGAGATCGAATGTTTAATTTATCTGGCGTGGTAAGAAGAGAACTACTCTTTCAGTTTTTAAGTATATGATGAATAGCTGCTGCTTCCTTTTATTTTTTTTTCTTTACCAAAGAATGTCTTCTAATCCATTATCTTTTAAGCCAGAGACTAGCTTTCCCACCTCTTTTGCAGCAAAATCTGACACATGGCACAGAATTTCTTCTAATTATGTGCCTGCCCAATAATTCTATTCAGAACGGATATGGACAACGACATGTAAGCACATTGCATTCTGGTAAGTGATGTCTAGAAAGCCATCGAGCTTTTAGAGACTGCAGTGATGCGTGTTTCCAGGGTGACATTGCTCATCTGCCAGGAACAGAGTGGCACTGTACGACCTAACCCACCAGTGTAGGTTCTCCATCCCCTTGTATGAGTGGTACTTTTTATACTGCATGTGCCACAGAGCTTCTAAATGTGATGACCACATCAACCGGGGCTCCCATTGGCAGCCTATGACATACACACACATATATATATATATATATATATATATATATATATATATATATATATACATATATATATATAAAATCATATATACACACACATACTTTCTGCTTTTACTTTTTAATTTGTTCTTTGCAATAAAATATCTGAACAGCCTGCTCAGGAATAAATCCCTTCATTTACAAGAAGGTATGTGTTACTTAAGTACTTCACCAAGAACTTACTCAGCACCTGCTCTGTGTCAGAAAGATTAGTGTATTAGCATGAGATACAAGGCTGAATAACACAATGACTATTTTAATGAATCTGAAATCTAGTAGAAAAAGAGACATAAGAAAAAGGTCATTTGTAGGACAATTAGTTCACAGGTAAATAGAAGAAAAGAAAGAGAGGGTGTGAGGAGAACACATAGGAGGGTCAGGAAATCAAGGCCTGGGAAGGAAGTTTAGAAGAAAATAAATGGGGGGAAAGTGACAACAAGTTGGGTGAATTTATATTTTAATCAGAGAAAGTGGTAGAATAGAGCCTCAGTCAGATAAATATACATTGTCAAATCCTTCGAGATGAGAGAAATCATAGCACTTTCTGGGAGCTGATAATGGTTCCAGAACAGCACTTACGTAGGCAGTGAGGGGGGATTGCAGAGAAAGTTATGCAGGAGCAAGGTAATAAAGATTCTTATAAGCTGCTGGACTATTTGGAAGAAAAAGGAGCTTTTATCAAACTAGGGAGCAAGATTAGCAGACACCCCAGGATGTAAAACTATATAAACTTAATAAAAGGGAGGAAGCCAGCAAGTCCTGGCGACAAACTGTGCACATCAGACATAATCTCAAATTAAAAACCAGGGAGATTTAATTCTCTCAGAAACCAAGGGGAATTTTAGAATTGGCTGGTTTAATGCCATCTAAGAGTAAATTCCAGTACAACCTAAACACTATTAAAAAAAGTGAGCAAATAGGGGGGAAATGACAAAATAAAGTCAACAAAATACAATCAAAGTGAAATAATACAAAACGAAAGAGAGGCTTCCACTATAAAGTTTTGCTTCAGGGAAAGGAATCACATTCTAGAAAACATGTAGTTTGTGATCCTGATACAATTTGGGGAGAAATGAACTCTCCCCAATAAGATAAGAATGATGTGGTGATTGTATATATTCATAAACATCGCTAAGAAATATATGACAAACCTGATGGGAAAGATGGTTTTTCAGTGGCTTGGAGACTCTGGTGGGGAATATTACAACACTCCTTTGTCTGCTTTCCCCACAAAAGCATCAAAGGCCTGGTAAGAATTTCAATTCGGTGGATATATAAGCCAGGTGACACTGGCCTCAAACACTAGAAATCTAAGACAATTAATTACATTCAAAAGAATTTATTTTCTGTCCCAATTTGTAAGAACAGGAATTTTCAGGGAAACACCCTTTCTCATACACTCTATGCTGATAGTAGGAGTTTAAGTAGATACATTTGAAAAAAGACCTTGTCATTAGCAGTTATTTTTTTTTTTTTTAATTTTAAATATATTTAAACAGACTCTTCTACTTCTTTGAATGTATTAACAAAAAATTATCTGTAAGAATGTTTGCTACTCCTGGATTTGATATTGTAAAAGTTGGAAGCAATCTAAAATTCAACAATATGGAAATGGATTAAACAATGTATGATAAATCCTATGGAAGGGTCAGCTCTCCAAATACAGGTAGTGGAAGAGTATAGGGTACAATCCTTACGACCCTTATATTGTCAAATGGGAAGAAGAATTTTCAAAGTTGTCATACAGTATAATTTCAATTATGCAAAAGTCTTGTGTAAATTTTGACACTGACTTCATCTGGATGTTTTAGTCTAGGCGGTTTTAAATTTGGTTCATTTTGCTGCATGCTAGCAATATAGAAAACGCAAGTAAAATATATATGTGTGTGTGTGTGTGTGTGTGTGTGTGTGTGTGTGTTTATATATGTATTATGCATATGTACAAGGTACATATGTCAAAGGGAATATTTCCCAGAGATTTGATGCTATTTGTTCATATTCATTTTAGCACAAAATTATTTTATGGAAAATAATTAGAGGATTTAAGGGGATTCCATCATTGTCTCTTTAACAATGAAAAACAAATCATGATGTCTGCCCACTGTTACGCCTTCCAACAAATTCTGACTTACATGAAAAATGTAGACATTTCTGTGTCTTGTTGCAATTATTTCATTTTCATGCTTCCCGGCCCCCAATCCCCATCAAGGGAGAAATAGCTTATCTGGTATTGTTCAAAGACTATCACTTTTTGAAATTTCCCCCTTTCAAACCCAATTTACTGCCAATAATTTGTGCTGAAGTCATTAACAACTAGTGTTAATTTTTAAATTCCCCCAAAAGATGGAACCGTCCTGTCTTCACATTTCACTCGACCTAATGTGTTCACGAGAGATTTAGGATGAGAAGCTGGGACTGAACATTACAACTGACCTTTCCTGTAGTGGAAAACATAACATAAAGGCAAGCTGGAATAGAAAAATTTGACTGGGGTCTTACTTGGTTTGATGACTGAATATCTGAATCACTTTTTAAAATGATCATTAACTAATTTTTGTGCACTATGAATAGATCCTAATGAATGACAACAGCTAGATTATTGTTTCAATAATCACTTACTATTCTGAATATATTCATGAGCTTATTTTTCAACAGCTTAGAAAATACTAAATTTTTAACACACTAAATTAAATACTAGAAATTCAGTAAATGTAATAGTAACGATCAATACCTAGTAATTAGAGTTTAAAATATATAAACCTTTATTCTCCTTAAAGGACATTCATAATTTCTCATAAAACAAAAGAGAGTTTATCCCCAAGAAATGGTATGCTCTGTGGTGTTCTTAAGATAATTTATGTACTCGGTTCTCTTTTGACTACAAAAAAAAAAAAAAAAAAGGAGTAAGATAAATTTGTTTCGTGGCATATAAGACAGAGTTATCTGTGTTTTCATCAGTCAGTCATATTCAATTTCTTCTAGTGACACATGGGTCTTCTCCCAACCCAGGAGGAGTTGCTAGGAATGGTAAAGCAGGATGACTACTCAGTTCTAAAGAATCAAAAACTAATAAATCCTCCACTGTTGCTTTTCTTGCTGCAGCTTCTCAGCTGTGTTCCCTCTGGTATTAACTCATTGGGGTCTAAGAAGAGGGTGTTGCAGAAACTTCAGGAATGTGTCTGAAGAAAATGTGATACCTTTCTTATGGGTGGAGAATAGGCAAATGCAGTATTACATGTAAACGTACATTTTGTAAGAAAAGAACTTCTTACTGCAAAGCAGGAAGCAGACATATCAACTCATATAACTTTTGTAAAAGGCCTTTGTTGCACTCAACACCATAGAAATACACACTCACACGCACGTGCCCCCCACACACATACATGCTACAAATGGCCTGCACCTTTTATTTAAGGATCATTTGCTTTAGTCTTGGCTTGTTATACATCTTTGTCAAAGGAGAAAAGAGTGATAATTTCATGTGAAATAACATCATGTATCCATTACAAATGATCACACAAATCCAGGTTGAAATAGAAATATATTCATAGAATTATACTTGTGATAATAATGTTTGAAAAGAGATGTCTAGTGTAACTTCATTTTACTGAATCATGTATGTGTGAATGTGTACAACAGGAAAAAATTAGAAAGAAGATAACAGTGAAATTCTTCTTGGGCTATAGGATTTTATGTACTTTTTTGGGTTATAAATTTATCTGTTTCCTTTACAAAAATATGTAGTTTCTTAGATTAGGGAAAATAATGTTCTGAAATTAAAATTAACAATTTTTGAAGCAAGTGTTAAAGATGAGGCAGATTAAAATCTTCAGGAGTTTACCTGAGCGCACATCAGCTCCAATCCGTCAGTGCCCACCTGAAAGCAGTTAGGAGAGTTCACCACCAGATGCTGGGTGGCAGGTGTTTATAGAGAAGACACTCATGCAAAGCAAGGGAATGATTTCACTGGCTACAGCTTAAGCAGTTGCCTTATTTGGGAAAGACTTGTTGGCTGTGTGTGGTCTTATCCTTGAGGCATTTACAGGCATGGACTCTGGCTGAGGTTTCCTTTTGCCTACGCAGGTTGTGAAGGCATCAGAGCCACCCAGTCTAATGGCCGCCTTGTTTGGTTATTTTAACAAGGGAAGAAGACAACATGAAAAGGAGGTCAAAGAATGAGTGGCACATCTATAATTACATTATTTATAAAATATCTATTAATCATCTGCTATTATCTATAGTATCTCTATCTATCATCTACCTACGATCTTTTAGCCAACATTTTCTTAAGCATGCAAGGGATATCACTAAATTTAACCAAAATATAATCCATATCAGCCAAGTCACAATAAATTTCAAAGAATTAAATTTACAGTATTTAATTTGACCACGAAATTTGACCAAAAAAACAACAACTGGAAAACCCTAAAACATTTCAATAGTATTCAATCTACTTATATTTTATGGTAACTCCAGTATAGTTCTTTAACCCAGGATAAAGTATTAGTACATTATATATTTGCTCTGATAAGAGACTGAGGATAAGCAAACTACAGTGGCTGGGAAACCTTTTAATCAAAAATTGGAAAATCATTACATTTTGTGTAGGTAGAAGAGAGGCTCCACTCATACTTGTAATTCATGTTTAAATAAAAAATAAAAACCTCTGCTACCCAGAATTTCATCCTCTTAATGTCTATTTCCTGTTTAGAATCATTGTCTCTGTTCTGGCCAAAAAGGTTTCTGGGAAATAATATTCTTCTATACGGTATATAAATATATACACTGCTGTGTGTGCATTGTGGGGGGCGGGGTTCATTCATAGATGACAAATGGTTATATATTTCACCCACCACAAATAAAATTAGGGAATTACCTGGAACACCAATAAATGAAAGAAAGTCCATTCTGTGGGTGTGTAATACCTTGAAATTATGTATACAAATGAAGGAATAACTATATACTTCAGATAATTATCAATGTATTATTATTTTTATTTTGTAATTGAGGTCTCAGTACTAATTATGATATAATATATAAGCATGTATATTATATGTAATAATCTATAATATTATAACATGTATATTACATATATAATAATCTGTAATATAATGCTCATACTGGATAGAGAGAGAGAGAGAGCCAAAAGATTATCGAATTTCAGTTTCAAGAGGTGAGGTCACATCACACACGGAGTTTAATTTGCTCACGGAAATACTTTCCATGCAACAAATATTTCGCCAGTGTCTCCAAAGCCCTAACAAAAAAGTGATTGTTATCTTCAGTTAGATGTTTAAAGAAAGATCTGTTTTAAGGTCTTTTGTGATACTTTCTCATTTATAGTCAGCGTGCAAGGCCTCGTCTGTAGCTGTAACATTCATATGATATGTTTCAAATTATTTTAAAAAGGATATGGTGATTCACCAGTCAGTGGTCTAAAAAATTGGCCTACCAATTAAATTCAAGATAGCTTTAAGTCTATTTAATAGACACAATATAAATGAATTACTACAAAAATCTGAGAATATTATACCTTAAGTATGAGCTGACTAACCTTGCCAGGCAAAATTAATTCTTATGTAATAGTAGCCAACAGGAGTGAAACATTGGCTAAAAGTCAATTTCTGTGATAAAGAGGAAGCTAGGCAGTCTTAAACCACGTCTAGTAAATTCTTTTTCACTTTTTTTCTATCACTGCTGAAGCTAAATGAGCAAGAGCTAAAAGTCAAATACATGCAAACTATGTTTTCCCATGCCATCCTATTCTGTTACTGGAACTAATACATTGGACAGTGAAGAGTGTTTCTGAGGTTAGATCTTTACTTTTAAGAGTAAATGAAAAAAGAAGACAGTAAAAAGCCCCTGAATTCAGGCCAAGTCGCACAGATATATAGTGACATTTTACTGATATTAATGTTTACCTAAGAATTCAAATTGTCTAAACTGATTAATTGTATTATTAACATTATAGAAACTTATCTATGAAATCCA
Source organism: Rhinolophus sinicus (assembly GCF_057876585.1). Lineage (NCBI taxonomy): Eukaryota > Metazoa > Chordata > Mammalia > Chiroptera > Rhinolophidae > Rhinolophus > Rhinolophus sinicus. Next base: position 3,981,095 of record NC_142504.1, read on the forward strand.
CAGCAGATGTGAATTAAAATGGAAATATCTTGGAATAACTGAAACAGACTAGATAGATACATATCAAATAGCGAAATCTGATTTGCGTGTCTATTGTACGCTGAATTCTGGGCCAGATGATTCTCTGTGTGGGGCTGTGATGAGCATTATGGATGTGTAGCAGCATCTCTTGTGTCTACCCACTCAATGCCAGTAGCACCTCCCACCTCCAGTTGTCAAAACCCAAAGGGACTCCAGACTTGGCCAAATGTCCCCTGGGGGGAGGAGCCAAATTGATCCTGGTTGAGAAACACTGTTCTAGATGAAAACTTTGTCTGAGTTAGTATTAACCTGGGTTTGTGATGTTTTCAGGTGTGCCAAATTCCTGTTTTTCCTTCCTTCCTTCCTTCCTTCCTTCCTTCCTTCCTTCCTTCCTTCCTTCCTTCCTTCCTTCCTTCCTCCTTCCCTCCCTCTCTCCCACCTCTTCTCTCTCTCTCTCTCTCTCTCTCTCTCTCTCTCTCTCTCTCTCTCTCTCTCTCTCTCTCATTGTTTTTTAACTGAGAGTGGGATTAGGGTGACCTCGATTGTAAGGCTCCATTTTACGTCTGGCTTGTCCTGTAACCAGCCCTCATTTCATTCTGTATAATGTTTCTCCAGCCTCCTGCCGAAGTCAGAACATTCACACTCTTCCATTGTCCCGTCAGAGGCCTAAGTTCTCAAGCATCCCACAAATCCTCCAGCCTGCACAGACTGGGCTTTGCAGAGGACACACAAGTTTGTATGTCACCCGTGTACAGTATTCATAACGTACTGTGAGGCTACTACAGCCCGCACAGCCCTGTGCAGTCACCCATGTGTCACTCTTCATGTGTCACTCTTCGTTTGCCATTCTTTGTCACATCTCCCTGCAGTATAGGCTCTTGCTGAGGCCAGTGATTCTGGAAGTTGAGAGTGTATCCAAATTACCAGGAGGACTTATTAAAACACAGATCCGGTGCCAAGCCCGGATTTCCTGATTCAGTGGGTGCTAGGTGGGCCTGCATGTGTGCATTACTAGTGAGCAGGGGCTGCTGGTCCAGGACACACCTTTGAGAAGAGGGGTTAATGAAACCCTTTCTGGGCAGGTGGGTCAATTATTTCTGTCATTAGAGAGTATGGCTATGACGTTTACAGTTACATCCTTCAACGGCTAACCTTAGAGTAGAAGTGCAATCTGAAATGGTGCAGCTCTACTAAACTCCGTGAGGCTACACAGAGATTTACATTTAAGGGACAGGCCTTTTTTAAAGAATTGGGACAATGGTAGAGTAGACATTATATTAGCCATTAGTGTAAATGCCTCATTGTGAAATCTAGGGATTCATGTCCTAGGATATTGCCGGGCCCGGAAGTGAGAGTGAGTCATGCCTGGTGTCTCTGTCCCATGTGGCAGCATTTCCCTTGTATGACATGGGATTCGCACAGGTTTGGGAGTTGGCCAACGACTCTCTCCTCATGCTGCTTTAAAAAGGACCACAGCAAAACTGGGGCTTCCAGGACAACTTATATTTAAGAACATGTAACTACCGGCCAGGAGCTTTGCAGTTAACTATTTCAGCAACAAAATATGGTAGACATTATTATCACTAGTGTTATAGTTTCATTTCACAGAAAAATAAATTAAAGAGTTCAGACTATACACACACACACAACAACTCTGGTCATTAATTTAATTTATGTAAGGGGGGAGCATTTCCTCTTTAGCTTTATATAAATGATACTATAGGTTCGGAGACTTTTCTGTTTAGAGGAGGCGAAAGACCACACTACATGTGAGAGTGTGAACTACCAGTGTCCTCTGTGCTCATTTTATTCATCATGAAGCCATGTAAGATCAGTGAAAAAAAAGGTAAGTAACAATCTTGAACATTCTAAACCCACCCATTTTTTTCCTGTGTCTTTGTACCAAAACATCTACAGAGGAAATAAACTAAAATCATCAGGGCACCCCCACAATTTTAACATGTCTTTTTATACTGAAAAAGAGAGAAAAAAAGACAAATAATTCCAAGAGAGTGAGTGACGTGTATTGTGAATGCCACCACAGAGCCACCCTCCTAGATAATACAGGGAGTTCACCTGTTCTCATCTTTTGTGCCCTCCCTGCAGAAAACCCCAGCAGCATTTGATTTCCTGCCCTTTCCCCCTACTTCCCCAAACAGAACTCACACCCTGCTTATCCCCCTGAAGTCACGAGACTGACAACGTAGATGTCATTTCATGACATTTTAAATTCTATATTCGCTCTTATGGCAAGGATGGGGATTGGGGGTAAATAATCATACGTCCTTTACCATATTTACTTCTGGTTATCGGCTTCCTGACAAAGAAGTGAATTGTGAATACTTCATTCTGGTCATTGCTCCGCTGTGTATAGTGATATTCTATGAATATTCATGTGTTGCCTTTAATCGCCAGGTGTCGTATCAGAGGAACGAAATTGAAGAAGTCGTTAGTTTATTCTGAAAACCAAACTACTTGTCAATCAGATCAATCATTGACAGGAAGGGAGTTTGGGACTAAGCTGAAGCTTTGCACCCTGACACATGCTGAATGGGGAGAAAATAATAAGCCAGATGGAAGAAATACTGGGTGGGTGGTTTCCCCACACGCTATGCCAGACAGTATCTGAGCAGCGAGGGAGCCCATTTCAACTTGCACAGTGCTGTGATTGTTCCTTTTCCTCCTTCTCCCTCTCTCAAACATGGGTTCTCTTGTTAAGGAGATGACAGTCTGTCCAGACTGCAGGCACCATAGGTAGGTAGTCTGCTGACCATCTGTGCAGAGCCAGCACACTACCTACCTATGGACACTGCGGATGCTTCCACCTGTCCACTCCAGACAGATGCCAGGGTACCAGTTCTCAAAGTGTACCTGGGACAACCTGAGGTCTCCAAGAACTTTTCCAGAAGCCTACTAGGGCAAAGCTCTCTTCAAAATTATAAGGTTTAATTTTTCTTCTCGCAAGTGGACAGTGGATTCTACCTGAGACTATAATGATACCGAAACAGATTGCGGAAGCCAGTTTGAAAATCAAATCATCTTTGATGAAGCCAGGTTTGCAAAGTGTAAAGCTATGCTATTCTTCTCAGTGTATTTTTCACTTTGGGCATGTAGTTAATTTTCATCAAGTAATTTATTCGTGCTATGCTTCAATGAGTTTATTATTATTTTAAAACAAATTATTTAATGCATGCAATTTAAATTTATCATACTAATTTCTACTATGCTTAATATTCATGGACATATCCTTATTTGCTCAGAGAGCAAAGGTTTCCTGACACCAAAATATTTGAGAACTGACATAGGTCATCCACGTGTAGATTCAGATTCTCATTCTATGTTTGTTTTCCTGTGTAGGCTATTTTCCCATTTCTAAAATTTGAAGACCATGAGAATCTTAACAGCTGTTTCTCAGAGGGCTATTCTGAAGTGTTTGTTCCTTCCTGAACAGGAAAATGAGACCTTCTTGCTCATCTAGAGCTTTAAAAGGGCCTCAGCAGTGTCCCAACTGCTCTTTCTTACACACAAATTGCTTCTTGACTTCCTGACTCAGTTCCCTCATTTACAGTTACCTGGTAATTCCTATTAAGAAATCATCTGCACCATGGTCACAAGCTCTCATACAACTTCCTCTGTTCAACCTCAGCACATAGCACAGTTGTCACAGGAAAAGCCATAAACTCAGATGACCCCTCAGCTCTCACCTGCTGACTAAAGTACTCCTGGCTTCCAAAATACATGATGATTTCAGACACGACATTAATGACAAATACAGGAACACACGAGGAGCGCTCTCTCCAATTGCTGTATTTCAACGTCTTGTTAAATCTCAAAACAATCATATGAAGTTAGTTTTCCATCCCTATTCAGAGAGAATAAATAACAAAGCTGTGAAAGGTAACATAACTTGGCTAACTTTTCTCTCCTAGTAAGTGGTGAAGTTGGAACTTGTATCTAGTTCTTGTTCACTCCCAAATCCACTTTCTTTCGATTATGCAATGTAGTAATTATATTCAGGGATGAAACCAACTAATCAATGGGAAAACATCTCTCTAAGAGTAGCTAAACAAATACTGCTCTGTATTAATATAGAGCATAAAGGGTTTGTTGAATAATTCATTAGAAAGTGATTACCCATGTAACTGTCCCAGAGATCAAAAAGCAGATTATTGCCAATAGCACAAAAGCTTTGGATGTATGTGCCTGACCCCTCTCACCAACCCTTTGCTTCTCATAATGATGGCTACTCTGCCTGATTTTTTCACGATAATATTATTTCTTATCTTTATAATTTTATCATCTATGGAACTATATTAAATGTGTGTGTGTGTTACTTTCTCTCTCAGTACATGGCATTTTTTCATTGACATTATTCTATTCTATTTTATGAATAAACTACAATTCATTTTATTCCAGTGTTGATGGATGTTGGATTGTACATAATTCCCAACATTACAAAGAATGTTGCTATGAATATATATGTTTATATTATGCTATGAATATATATCCTGTTGCACACCAAATGAGTTTGTCTAAGACAGTGGTTCTCAAACATTTTGGTCTCTGGATCCTTCTACAATTTTAAAATTATTGAAGACGCTGAAGACTTTCTGTTTATGTAAATTGTATCTTGTCAATATTTGCTTATTGGAAATTAAAAATGGCAATTAAATTTTAAAATGGTAATTTACAAATCCACTTAAAATAATAATAAACCTATTATATATTTGTAACAATAAGCTTTTTTAATGAAAACTATGATTATATTTCCAAAAGAACAACTACAAAATTATTGATAAAATTGAAATTGTTTTACGTTTTTGCAAATCTGTTTCATAACAGAAGACGGATGAATTCTGCTGTGTGCTTCTGCATTAAATTTTTTGTAATATTTGTTTTGACTATAAGGCAGAAAACCAGGTCTCACACAGATACTTGGCTAGAAGTAGAGAACTATGCTAATATCTTTTTCAGTAATTATGGTATTCCTGTTTGATACTACACTACGGTCAGCAAGTGATAATTTCTTACAATGTAGTTGCAACATGAAATTAGTGAATATTTCAGCCTCTGTTACATCAAAATGCTTTGATCTATCTTGAACTTGGAATGGACATTCAACCCATTCACAGTTTTGTAACTTCGTACTCTTATTATCTGGAAATTATTATCTCGTCAAATTATATTCCAAGTGTTGACACACTTCATTAACATATTTTTAAAATCAAATTTATAAGTATCCCTACTGATCTCATAACAAAATTTTAAGTGTGGGGAAGTTATCAAACTTGTGCTGATACACATGTTTTCAAAATTTTAACAATCACTTGAAAGCTCACATTTTATCACAGCAACAAATCCTATCAAATGCTTCCTTTAAACAAGGAAAGCATTTTATAAAAATATCTGCAAAGGCATTGGTTTGCCTGTCAGTTATTCTTGCAAGTAAAAGTAATGTTTTATAAAAATGCCACTGCTTCAGCTGGCAGATCAAATAATTCTACCTTGAGGCATACGAGACAACAAAGGCATGTAGTCAAAGGCTGACATTTAATAAAATTAACTGCTGTTACTATTTCACCTTACAAATTTTAAGTGAAACTAGTATATTTTTCCAAGTACCAGTGTGGTGCTGAATAATATAACTACTAGTACAGACTGGTAACAATAACTTCATTTTTGCTAAGGCACCAGCTGTGTTACCCACAGTACTTTGCACCATGAGTTCAAATGTCAACGCATCGAAAAAGGTAATAAAAAAATATTTTGATACTATTGTGAAAAGAGTTCTAAGTCATGGACCCCATACAGAGTCTTTGGGACTTTCAGGGGGGCAAAGGCCACACACTGAGAACCACCGCTTTAGGGTATACACCTCTAATTGTCCCTGATGTTTACCAGGGGATGTACGATCTCAAATTTATAAAATTGTGCCAAACTGTTCTTTTCAAACTAATTATATACAAGTTTATATTATCTTTGTTGTCCACATAAGCGATCATTGCAACATGCTAGTTTAAAAGTCTATCTATTTATATTTTTGTTAGATGTTGCCAGGCTATTGTGCAAAATTATATTTCCAAAATGAAGTTTTATAGATATTTTATAATGGTCTTCACATCATTTCCAACACTATACATAATTAGTCTTTTTTTTAAAAAATTGAGTAAATAAAAAAGTCCCTGATTTGTCGTTTTTTTAAACTTGCATTCCCTTGATCAATAGAAAGGTTAAATAATTAATCTTATATTGTCAATTTTTTAAATGATTTACTTTTTTTCAGTTACAGTTGGCAGCCCATATTATTTTATGTTAGTTTCAGGTGTAGAGCATGGTGGCTGGACATTTACATAATTTATGCTGTGATCTCCTCGATGAGTCTAATAACCGTCTGGCACCATACATAGCTTTCGGTTGTTGTTGCTTTCATTATTTTTTAAAGTTTTATCAAATTTATTGACATTGGTTAGTAAAATTATATAGGTTTCAAGCGTACAATTCTATAATACATCGTCTATCTATTGCATTGTGTTCACCACCCAAAGACAATTCTCCTTCTATCATCATATTTTGACTCCCTTGTTGCAACGTTATTGGCCATATTCTCCATGCTGTACTTTACATCCCCATGACTATTTTAACTACCAGTTTGTATGTTTAATCCCTTCATTTCTTCACCCAGCGCTCCAACACCGCTCCCCTCTGGCAACCATCAGTTTAGTTTGTTCTCTGTATCTAAGTCTGTTTCTGTTCTGTTTGTTCATTAATTTATCAATATTTTTTCTGTGATTTGAATGGCCATTTCCCTCGTCCATTTTTCTCTTGGTTTAATTTTTTCCTTACTAGTTTGTAAAACATTTTGAGTATTTTGGATACTAATTTTTCCATGTTTTTCTATTGAAAACATTTTCTCTTAATCTTTTAAATTTGTTCATTACTTCTTACAGCTAACAATTTAAAATTGTCAATTATTCTTCTAGCTCTCCTCAGCTTGTCCTTAGCTTCAGAAGGCTCTATGAATCTCTCTATATTTTTTTAAAAATCTCCTCATATTTTCATCTAACACTTTTATAATTTTTTCTCCTTTTTATAATTAATCTACATAGTATTTATTTTTGAGTGTGGTTTAAAATATCTTTAAAGGACAGACTCTCACACGTTTTGTTGTAAAGCATCTCTTTTTATGCATTTTTTACATAAAGTTCTGTATAGTTACATCTTATCTTAATAAAGAAGGGCGGGCAGTGGAGACTTAAAAACCTAAAACATTTGAAAATGACGTCAATTTGAAATGTTAAGTTTAAGTTTTCTTCTGCCAATAAAAAAGGAAACACATGGAATAATTTTAATTTGGGTGGCAAGGGATAAAAAAATCACCCATTGATTCACTAACAAAGCATGTTTCCTTTTTAATGCAGAGAGAGATTTAAAAATGAAGATTAAGAGATAGAGACTTCAGGTGTGTTGAAGCTGTGATATCTTTACAGGTTCTTTTGGTGAGCAGTGCAGGAAAATATATTTTTTAAAATCATAAATTGATATTGACACTTGAAATTAAGATTTACTATTACTGATTTTTTCCAGCATTTTGATTTTATGTTTTCTAGTTTTTCTCCTGTAGTGAGACCTGGATTTCTAGCAACACTAATGCATTTAGTTACGAGCTTTATTCTTCCATGGACACACTTTACAATACTAATGTAACTCTTCCCAATAGATTTTATGAGTGAGTTTTAGGATTGATTTGCAGTTCTTTTTATTCTTGAAACACATCTGCTAGGAATGAATATTGTATTTGTTCCATTTTCTTGAAACTATTCTTTTCTCTGGGTACATATTTTACCTATTTGATATGCCATTAGGCTCATTAGTTTCTGTTTTATTTTAGGATTGGCTTTTTTTTATACTTTCGGATGTGTCATAATTTCTAAGTCTCTAAAGGCAAAATTCAATTCATTGGTATCCTCAGGAAAGCTTTGAATCTGTACCTATCACCTCCATTCCACCCCCTGCCCCCAGTATGTAATCATGTCCGTTCATAAAGTGTTCATGACATTTAGCCAAAATAAGCACATAGACATAAAAAGATTTTAATTTCCCATTTTTATATACATGTGAAATACTTTTGACCCTTATCCCATTCCACACTCCTGCAGGGAAATCATTCTCATTCTCTGAAGGCTGCAAAGTATGCCAGTGCAGAGGTGAGCACGGTTTATTCAACAGCCCTTGATGGATGGCCTTCTGTCTTTTTCCAAACATGAGCAATCACACATCGAGTTTGTTTCACATTGAGTGATATCCTAAGTGGACTTGATTCTATCATACTGAGTGCTCTATGTGAGGCTCTAGGGGGCCGTTTTCTGTGTCGTGTACCTCCCTCCAGCACAAATGTCTTTGTTCTTCTGCAGTAAGAACCCTGGCCTATCACTGAAAACTTACCTGTAATCATCTCTAATATAATTTGGCCTGTCACAACTCAGTATCTTTATAAACTCAACAATAGGTACCAGATATGACTATATCTTCTTAATTCTAACTTAGAAAAGAAGCATCTTCTTGACTCACATGGAAACTTTTGGGATGAGTTCATCGTGAAATTACAATTCTGTATCCGTTGATTAAGATCATTTAATCCTGTATTGAAAGAATACCTTGATGAAACGTTACATTTGTAAGTCTATATCAGTTATAACTATAACTTTGTCAGGTTGCTTTTACACACATTCATTTCTCATTTACTCTTCAGAATACATTTAACCTCATTCATTTGAAGTGGACTTACATTGGCTATGATATGCAGATTGACTAATGCGATAAACAACTACGAAAATATAAACGTCTTCCTGAAAATTGAGATCTCCTTGCTGTTTTCACTGCAGACTCATTTAAATTATATTGTGTGACTAGTGTGTGTCTCAAAAAGATGCCATATTTTAATGCATTTTTATAAGAGCTTTTCCTCATTTGTAAATATTAAAATTATCCTAAGAGGTTACATTAGAAGATAGGGTGCTAGAACTCTAGCTGTGAATGGAAATTTCATTTTGTAGCTGTCTTTTATTCAGTTTAGCTTTCATATATTAGCAATTACATATATATATACATATATATGTATATGTATACATATATATGTATATATGTACACAAAAAAGACTAGAGACACAGACTAGAGAAAGTGTAAAAACTGAAAAAAAAAACACAAAATAAAAACCACCTTTGCACTGCTCAGAGGTTTATAATGCCCTGAGTGAGAAATTGTCAGAAGTCCTCCAATACTCTGAGTGGTAAACACATACTGCAATATTGAGATGATGTTTTATAGAATTGTACACTTGAAACCTATGTAGTTTTGCTGACCATTGTCACCCCAATCAATCAAAAGAAAATAATAATAAGAAGAAGTCTTCCAGTATAGGACTGTTTAACTTGGTATAAACGTAAAACTTTGTGAGCACAGACCACTATCTTTCAAAACACAACTACTTGATGCTTTCTTTATCTATTTATTTGAGATACACGTATGGAAGTTTCTGCACACATTCTCTGACAGCGCTCCGGAAGTTGGCAGCAAATCCGGCTCAGGTCTCAACTCACACAGCTTTCAGAGCCTGTTCCCTTTCTTTCTCTAAACAAAATGCAGGTTTTCAAGTATGTCAGCCTGACATTTCATATAAGGACTGATACTAACGGCAATAATAAATATGAAAATAGAGCACTTCCCAATTCTTCAACCTTAAAAATTAGTTCAAAGTATTTTTGAAATTTTAATTATCATATGCTTAAAAGTAACCTCAGGATTTTCCTCAACAAGGGAGTTGTATTTCAGCCACACACCCCAAAAAGCCATTGTATGTAGCCGATCACGAGGTCGGAGTTTCACTTTTTTTGCTAATGTTAATGATACTTTTCCAAGCTCTGCGTACATTTCTTCCTACTTCTGTGAAAATAAATATTGGCTGACAGTTTCTTTTCCTTGGCTTCTGGAAATCAGATTTTCCTCGTCTGCATTGCGAAAGAGAAAGATATTGAAATATTGAAAGATTCTCCATGCTTCAAAGGTTTGAAGACGTAGGAGTATCCCAAGCTGGTAGCTGTGCATTACCATTTCAAAAACTTTCAAAAACAAATTGTAGAGTTATTATTTTTTTTTCTGCCTCAGGATAAAGAAGGCATTTTCAAGTAAAAACTTAAATATTGTGATTTTTTATTTATTATTATTGAAAGAAGCCATTATGACTCAACTTTAGCCAGAGTTTCAAAAGAAGAAAAGAAAGAATAATAAGAGTGAAGGACTGGGTATGGATTTCATAGTTAAAATTCAGTTAGGCAACAGTGTACCTTTTGCCCTCTAACTAGACTGATTTTCATGAACCTCTATTCTTCCGGCATCCCAAATTGGTGTTCAGAATTTTCTAAAGAAAGTTGATCAAACTCAGAGATTCTTCTGTTCAGCTCTTCTCATCATGTGAAGATCTCCCCCTGACATTTTGTCTCTCCAGGGGCTTGGCCACATGTCACCTCCCTGCTTGTAGGAAAGAGCTCATCCACCTCCTCCTGAGTGGCCTCAATCCTCTGCTTCCCTACTGCTCCACAGGGAAGTTGTCCTGTGTGGTTCCTGCATGTATCGCCTCTCACAAATTACCCACACAATACAATCATCAAAGCCATCGAGTTTGATATTAAGGAATACTGTATGTTATTCCTGACTCTTCTGTTTTCTAATGGTAAGTGTTTGGTGATTGATTTGTTATCAGCTTTAGAATTATCATGTATAAAATAAGAATATTGTTTCTTTATACTAAGTGTTTCCTCGTCTTTATATCATTTAATCCTGTCAAAAACTCATTGAGGTGGTTGCTATTGTCCTCATTTTGTAGGATTTACAAAATATTAGGTTGGTGCAAAGGTAATTGTGGTTTAACAAGTTAAAAATAATTGCAAAAACGCAATTACTTTTGCATCAACTAATAGCTCACATAAAGTACTTTGTTGGAGAATTATAGAAGGCATAAATGTTAGCTGTTCACACAAGAGAGAAAAATAAAACTTGATTGGAGGTCAACCTAACGCTTAAAACACGTTTATTCAGACAATGTCTATTTCTTTTATAAATTCTAAAGGGATAGTACCTATTAAGTTGATTTCCTGGATCTAACTGTATCTATACATGGACTATAATTTAGTTTTTCGTTTGTATTCTGCCTTTGTTCCTTCTTTTAGGCGGTTGTGGTTAAGAGTCATTACTATTAATGTACAGAATAAAAGGAAAATTCCATTAGGAGTTATCACTCATCATCGAACTCCTGAAATTTGTCTTGGGAAATTAATTTTTCCTAAGCTTTCCTGGTGAGGAACACACATTTCCATATTTTCAAAATATCTCCTTAACCCTGAAGCCATTGAGGTTTCTTTGATCATCATAGCACCTTTCCTCTATCTACCTGTGTTGAGCCTCACAGGAACATTTAGGGTTGGCCCACATAGAATATTCTGAACCCAGAAGTAGTGATTTTCTAGGGACTGGACTATCGGCAATGCTGTGGTGAAGGCATGGTCGATGTTAAAGGAGAGCTCAGCTAAGCTACCTGCTAACTAAATATATCCAAAACGCAGGCACTGCAACAGATGCAAAACGCTTGCCATTCTGCATTAAATCAGTGCCACGTGGTTTCTCAGCAAACCAGGACATTCAATGAAAACCAGAGAAGGCTGAATGAAATCATGCCATCATTTCAGGAAGAAGTGTCTATGCCTCCTTCCAGGCTCTATCTTGATCCTTGGAATAACTAGGACAACGTATAGAAGATAGGCAGGAAATCCAGATTCTGAGGTAGGAGGTGTCTGACGTTTTTTTTCATCATTTACTATGTAACTAGTTCTGGTCTGGTAGTTTTGTGTGCATTACCCCTAATGTTTTTCATTTTGTGAGTGTGTGGCCTTGAGGAAAACGAAGAATCTAAGAAAAAGTGAAAGCTTCAGACATTTCAAATCTTTTGTTGTTTCTGTTTCTCTGTTTTTCTTCTCTTGGAGGTGATGCATTGCAAACTTGATTGAGCAGCCTTGTTTAGCCAACCACTATTCATCTAGGGCTTGAAACAATAATTTCTTAGTATCCTGGTGTGACTGTTGAGAGGTTTGCACAGTAATAAAGTTAATTAGGCTGAGCCCCTGTGCAGCTGCCTGGTAATGATTTCATTAGAGTCCATACAAATCTCCAGCAAGTAATATTTCTAATATGAATTTCCAGTCCAGAGTAAGTGTCTTCAAAACTGACAGCACTAAATGAAAACTATTAGTGTGTGATGCATCCCAATATCAAAGTTTGGTTGAACTGAACATGTGTTTTAGTTTTACTTCTCTTTCCTTCTCCTCTTCTCACTCCTCTCCTCCCCTCCCCTCTACCCACAGATTTAGGACACGACATAGAGACAGTTTGGGGGCTCGTCACATAGGTAAGAGACAAAATGACCTTGTCTGTCACAAAAGAAGAATCAACAAGCAGCAACTGGATGGATATGATAGATAGGAGTATAAACGTTATTTTACTGTTATACACGACTGACAGGCATGTTTGATGATTTCGCAAATATTGATTTTAATTTACTATATGAAAAATAAGATAGAGAGTAGCATGATGCATTAATAAAAAGTTTGATTTGGTTAGGATAAATGAAAGTGTGGCTTTTGGAGTTATCTTCTAAGAGACTAAGAGCAACTAAACCTACACGTTACTATCTTCAAACTCCACACTGAAAAATAAGCTGACTTAGATTTCCTTCCATCACATGTGTAAATAACACATTTAACCTTTAAAGGGAATGTGTTATATCTTCATCACAGGGGCCAAATCTAGATACATAAAATACTTTTAAAAAGCAAGTTAAATTGACTTCCATAGTATATGTTCAATGGAAGTAGTTGTAGTCTGACAATTAACTGTATTTCATAATCTCTCTCAAGTGAAAGAACCAACATTAGTGTACCCAAACAGGTTTTTGTGTCACTGGGATTTCTGCTTTATAGAGGGTTTCATGGATATTTATAAATGTTTATTGAGCTTTAAATATCTCTTTTACATCAAATGGTTAACTTGTCACATAATGATCATAATGAAATGATTACATTAGGATTGAGAATAAAGAGTAGACATATTCTCCACTTACTCTTAATTTATCTTGCAATGCAACTTTTCTAAAATGGAACTAGGCAATTTTTATTAAAACCGCTTTTGTCTTTGTTTACTGAAGGTGTCTAAAATGTAGACTAACATGACAACACTATTAAGTCAACTAGCTGGTGTTCTCATCCATCATTTTCATTTCTGGGTTATAAGGAGAACACTTAGAAAATGAAGAGAGGAGAGCACATATATTTCAGTGTAGCTCTTGGGATGCTGTTTTCAGATTTTAAGAAATTCACTCGTCCCAGAAACGAGGCTGAGCCAAAGCGCTTTCAGCATGGCCGTGGAGAATGTTTGTAGCAGACATTAGATGATTAGCCCTTCATGCAGGGTGCAATGACGATCACCACCATGGCTGATTCTCATTTTTTATTAATATCTTGGCTAAAGAGTAAGAAACATATTAATAAAACATGTCAGTGCTTCACACATTGATAAGAGACATGATATCATCTCATTGTGCAGTGTGGAGAATCCATGTGCTCACTATGCACCAAGTGACAAGCGCAAGAGGTGAGAAGTCTCAGTACTTTCTGGGAAAATGTCCTCTGTCACTTTGAGCAGCACAGCGTGGAAAAGGACCGTGACTTCCAGTTTCCACGAGCCGGATGAATCTGAGAATGTAAGGCCCCGTCAAGTTGATCTTTGCTCCCATATTTTCCCACAGGAACATTTGATTTTCTTGGCTGCTGTTTATTCTTTTGATATTTCTGACCTGAGCAGGTTAATCAAAGCTTGTTCTGAAGTGAACAGTTCCCTTAGGGAGCAAGTCGCAATCCATTTGCGTGGCAGCAAAGTGACTCTGAGCCAGAAGTTACTCCTGAGAGCAAAAGGCCTCCGTGGTTTTGTCTGTTACATTCTTGCCATAAACAAAATTTAATTTTTATACGTGTGCAAAGTGGTAGTTTTCACAAAGCTTATTCACAAAGCTTAGCCCCAAACAAGTTCTATCCTTGTTTCTGAAAATCCATTTTCTCCATCCCTCTACTACCGTAGTTGATGTAGGTTCCTTATGAGATTCTCATCATATTCCTCTATTCGGTCAAGTCCACTAAAAATGGAATTCGGAATCTGAATTAGTTTCTACTTGCTATTATCGTAAGCACCAGTCCCCTCTGTAGTTTTTCAGCTATAGCAAGGGCCTTGGAATTTGAAAATAAACCAGATAATATATTGTAACTATTTAATAAATACCAGTACTGTGAATGGTTTCTAGAAAGGAAAAAAACAAAAAACAAAAACAAAAACAAAAAAACACCTCGCAGTCACAAGAACTCTGATACTCAAGTTTTTGCCATTTTTTTAAATCTAAAGGTATGACATGATTCATTACAAAATGTTTGAATAATAACATCATTCAAACCCTCTTTATTCTTTTTTTAACTCATTATTGGACCGATGAGTTAGTACTTGTAATGAAAAGATATTCCATTTTTCCTGAACTTGATTTTTGAAACCACAATACTGTGAGTGTCTGAGTGACAGTCATGTGACACTGTGTGTTTTTGTTCTTTTTTTACTTTATCATTTACAATCTCTATGACCTTGAACAACAACAAACAATGTTCCTTACTTTCTTAATCATGCAACACATTTAAACTAATAGGAATAGACTATTAGATTTAGAAGTGACCACTGTGGTCGGCTAGCCAGTGCCGTTGGACAATCCCTTTTAAAAAAAGTATCTCTCTTTGTGTCTTCAACAGATTCTTAGCCTCAGAGTATTCAGAACATGCAATGTGTGTGATATAAACACTTACTTGATCATTTATTTGGAAAATTGAATAGGAACTTAAAAAACCATAAAGTTATTGCCCAATTTTCCATGAAAACACAATATAAACTGGAGCTAATTTACAGGGTTGGGTTTTTAGGTAAAGAACAAAGAGAAACTGTTAAGTCACCAAATATTTTCTCTAACACTTATAGCCTGCCTAATGTCACGAAAGGATTAGAAAGTTAAGACTAAGATTTACAGATTTTGAACAAATAAATAAAATTAAATTTAATTTTCAAAACAATAAGCAAATGTAAATGGCAAGATATCCAATTTTGTGGATATTGGAAAACTAATACTAACCTTGATATGGACGTTAAAAATAGCCAAAAATGGGCAAGGAAATCTTGAAGAAGAAAAATTTGGAGGAGTTACATATCTCAGATCAGTACTTATTTGAAATGGAAAGTTATTAAGACAGTGAGGTATTGATACAGAACAGGAAATTAGAAAAATGGAATAAAATATAAATTTTAGAAATAATCTGATACATGTACATTTACATAATTTACCAACAACAGCAACTGAAAAACACAGGTTATCCCTGCAATGCAAGGAGAAAGAATAGTCTTTTCAGTAAATGTGCTAATTAATTATATATCCACAGGAAAATTAAAGGTGAATACCAACCCTTTACCTCACACCATGCAAATAGCCAATTTGTGATGAATCATAGCACTCTTTGTGAATGTCTCCAGTCACAAAGTTGAACAAGACCTTTGTGACACATTCAACTTTCAAATAAGCAGCATGGATAACAACCTTTTCACACGGATTTTTTAAAAGGCAGGCAATCTAACAGAAAAAGAAGGAAGAAAAGTATACATGTATCTGATAAATACATGCAGACACACTTGCTGGCCCTTGCACTCACGGAAAAGAAATCAGAATCAGCAGTTGATACCAGTATACACTCATCCAGAAGCCTGAAAATGCATGGCTCCATACCAAGTGTTGGCGAGGGTGTGGAGAAATGAGAACATTTATTCACCGCTGGTGGGAGTCGAACTTGACACAACTGCTTTGAAAAGCCATTTTTGAAGCATCTGCTAAAGTTGAATATACACATGTACTCTGTAGCCCAGAAATCCCACTCTCAGGCACACACCCTATAGACACTCATATTCACTGGAAACAGAGGTGGGAATTGTAATAGCATTGTTGTTTGTAATAACCATCAATTGGAAATGACTCTAGAACACCCACGATGCCTTCAATACCAACTCAACTCGGTGGCCTTTTCTACATATCTGCTTTTGCCCAAACAGAGCAGAACTTTACACGCTCCATCAGGCACCGACAGCTTCTCCCAAAACCACCTTCACGCTTCCCTGGTCTTACTCACTGTTACACAAACCACAAAGTCTTGTTCTTTCAATAGCTCATAAAAATTTAGTGAAATACGATTTTAATGGTATCATATTTCTATATGTTGAATCTAAACAAAACAAAGGAACAAACAAAACAGAAACAGCCTCATGGATTACAGAAAACAAACTGACGGTTGCCAAAGGGAAGGGCCGTGGCAGGGTTGAAGGGGTGGAATGGGGGGATTAAAAAAGATGAAGGGGAGTAAGGGATACAAACGTCCAGTTATAAAATAAATAAGTCATAAGATGGAATGTACAGTATAGAAAATATAGTCAGAAATATAATAACTTTTTATGATAAGAAATGGTTACTAGATGTATGATCACATCGTAAGGTAATAAATGTAGAATCACTATATAGTACACCTGAAACTAATATAATATTGTAAGTTAGCTATATTTTAATTTTTAAAAAAGTAAGGGTTTAGTCTACACTGCAATGCTCAAAGAAAATCTCACAGAGGGGGCATTTTATAGAGATCCTCTGGTAGAAACAAACACATCTGCCTGGCAGTTTCTCAAGGAGATACCTAGTTTATTGTTCACCATGCTTTCAAAGAGAGTTCTGGAAGCCCAACCTAACAGTCCTCTTGTGGCTATATATGGGCACAAACAACCCATGAGCTCAAAATCATTTTTGTAAACTTAGTTTACAAGAGAAAGATAACAGATAACTATTGTACATGTATCTTTAATCTTAAGAGTATGTTTGAACATGATTCGATGAATCATTTACTAATTCCTTGAGTTAACTTCACGCAATGTGAGACTGCTCATATCAGACATATCGTCCGGTGTTTTTAAGCTAAAATTACTCTGTTCTCCCCTACAAAACACTAAAGAACTTTTCAGGTTTTAATTGCTGGTAATATCGTTATGATTATTTTACATTTCTTCTGTTGAAAAACAAGACAACAGGCTAAAAATGGAGTCATTTATCCTACGCCCCATGTCCCAACTGAGGCTTAATTCCAGTTTGGCTCTCACAGAAATGGAATCTTCAAGAACCAATGAGGAATCGCTTCATCCAGCACTAGTTAGAATATTGCCTGACAGAGCCCTGCCATCCCCTAAAGGAAAGTAACCCTGCAATAACCAATCTACGTTTTTGCCTGGTGTAACTTTCTTCATCCTCTTCCCTTCTGCCTATAAAATTTTTTCATTCTGTAGAGCTCCTTGGGGTTCCTTTCAGTCCGCTAGATTGCATGATGCCAGAGTCAAATTTATTTATTTTTTTAAGAAACTCTTAGAAATTTTCATATAACTTGCTTAATCTTTTAACAGTTCATGACCATTTCAGTTATAGGTATTTAGTTTTAAAAAATATTAGATAATATTCAGCCTACAGTTTTGACTGTTAAGATAATAATGATGAAAAGATTCTCTGTATTAGTATTCTTAAAGATCATATAATTGGAAATTTGACATCAGATTTCTCTTTTCTGTAAAAAAAATTTTTTTAATGTTATTACTTTAATATTCTGCAATGTTTACCCATTTCCCCAGTTGCAAAAATCTCTGGAATGATACTATAGGGTACTGAAAATCTATGTTTCAAAAAAATCAATCCTTCATGATTTTCAATAGCCAAGGCCCTGCAGAAAAAAACAAACAAAAATAATTGCTCTTAACTGCTCCCTCTTATGCTGGACTGACGTCACAGAACACTTGTGAAAACACCTGCAGTTGCAAAGCCACACTTTCAGCTCTTTTCCTGGCTTCGCTTGTTTTACACTTTTTTCTGTAACCCCGCATTCCTGAATTTCATCTTGAATTCAAACTCTCTTGGCTTCTAACTGATAAAAGGGGATATTTTGAGATCTGTCTGGAAAGCAGACGTACTGGACAGCAGTGGATGGAGAGCTGAGATGACGCTCAGGCTCTTGGTGGCATGAAAAGAGTCGCATCTCTCCTGACTCTAACAACCCTGCAGGCAGAGACTGCAACTCCATTTATGTGTTTTGCCTTTTTGTACATTGATAAGTGTCCAATATTCACCCACCGTGGGAAGAGAAGGGCTTTGATTTGGAGGGGCCTTACTTCCCCCGAGAATGAACACTTAAAGGACTTTTTTTTTGTTTTTTTAAACAACTTGCAGATCAGAGAAGAGCTAGTGTTTTTAATTGAGAGCTCTGGAGCCCGCCTCCCCGGGATGAAATCTCACTCTGCATTCCATAACTTGATCAGTTTGCTGATCTGTGAAATGGGGATATTTAAACCTAGGGCTGGGCGAAGATGGGCATGGACTTGAAATCCCAGGGTCTGGGAAGATCCTCCCTGCTTGCCCCGTGGAAGCCTTGTGTGGTGTCTGAGTAGAAAGTTGGGGCTGCGAAGTGCTGTCATGGCACCTGGCTGTGCCTGTAGCAGCTGCAGTGAGCAAAAGTGTGCCATGTATGACAGAAATCTTTAAGCAGGGCCCTTATTATAAGGAAGGCAAAGCAATTGAGATGCAGAGAGATTAATTAATTTTGTATTAGTCAAATAGCGAGGGAGCGGCAGATTAGGATGCTGGCTCCCCAGTCACTAGCCCTTCCAGGACAGGTGGTAGTCTGCTATTTCATTATCTTCTGTCTCAGACTGGATTGGAATTTTTTGAGGTACATATAACATTGGATCACTTTTGCAAATCATAGTAACCTGTCTATGCAATGCTTCTCCCTGGAGAGCCCACTGCCCTCCAAGGTGAATTACTGTCTTAAACACAGTTACGCAGTGGGATCGCAAACAATTGCTGGAATGTTTAAGATAAATCAAAACTCTTCAAAGCTAGTGTGCTCTCGGGAATGTCAGCCTCTGTTTTAACATTACTATCAGACTTTATCAGCAGAAGTTTCACTAAGGAAAAGAAAAGGTGATGGAAATGCCTGTTTTCCCTCCTACGTAACTGACTTATTGTATGTACACTGCATTCAAGCCAGGTGTCAGACTCACCAGCAGGGCCGTGTGTCCCTAAGAATGGGCTTTCTTAGGCACCGCATATGTTCAGAAACATTTAGTTTGCCTCGAGTGTTTCTTCCTTCCTGGATTCAAACAATTTCTTGGAGGAAAATGATTTTCTATTCAGTGCACCATCCACCTCTTACTCTTCTGAAGACAATTGGGATGAAATCTTGCTCTCATCTTCATGTCTGTTTGACATGCCTTACGATTGCTCTTTCAATAGATCCTTCTTTTCAGCTGTTCTTTTTTTTTTTTCCTTTTCTACTCAGATGTGTGAGCTATGATGCTGAGTTCTAGGTCTTTAAACTCTACATGCACCAACATTTTACCTCTCTCAAGGGGTTTCCAGCTATTTTCCTTAAATTTTTCTTCCGTTCTTTTGGTTATTTATCTGATCTGAGCCATTCTCTCTCTCTCTCTCTCTCTCTCTCTCTCTCTCTCTCTCTCTCTCTCTCACACACACACACACACACACACACACACACACACACAGAGCCTCTCTCCTTTCACCTTTCCATCTGAGCTTTGTCTATATTTCTCTCCTTATCTCATCATTGCCCAGAGGAACAGTCAATATATTTACCAGGTGTCACTACTCAGTGTTAAGACTTAGTACTTTCTGAGTTCCTAGAGTTTTGCAGAGTAGAGCTGTGGGCCATAGTGGACCCACATGAAAGGACGGCTCTTTAAACCCATTAACCCCCATTCCAGTTATCACCAGGTAAGCCCCCCAACCCCCCTGCTCCTGGGCTACCACCAGCAGTTTTATCTGGTGACGCCACCTACGCAGGCATGTGACGTGCATATGTGCCTTCACTTTGCCTCTGGAAAACACCTGTAACGAACAGCCAACTTTGGAAACATTAATTTCCCTCATCCGTTCTTACACATATTTTTCTAGGAATTCTTTAAATTGTAACCCTAAAATAGGGTTGGCATAGAAACTCTTCTTTCGGATTGACCCAGTATGGCTAAGTGTCACATCCTTTTATTTATGACTGTCATTCTGCTAAGGTAGAGACGCCGAAGTCACGAGGGACAGAGGTGCCGGTGACAGGAAGACCCAGGCCAGTGAGTGACCTTTTCTTTGTGGAAGCCGATTCAGCCCACAGCGCAATCATCTCTGCTACAATAGAATTGCATAGAGACAGAAAAGAGTCCTTGAAGCATTTTTTAAAAATTCCTTGGTGTGTGTTCTTTCATTCCACTGTTTCTCTATTTCACAGACTGCTTACCAGACTGTGTGGTGGGTCACGTGTTGAACATTACATTAATGCCATCAGAACACTGAACAACCTTACGGACTCAGTGAGGACAGAATTCCAGCTTCCTACTATTCACCTAAATAATAGTGAAAAAATGACTGGTTTTTAAGTGAAGCCTACATTGTTCAAAAACCAACAACATGAAAATGGTACATTTCTTGAAATCTTCTAATGGGAATATAAAAGCAATACTTCCCGTTGTAATTTTTATTGTTATTTGGTACGGATTCTGAGGATATTAATCTGTGATGCAAGTAGGAAACCTCTTAACTTGTGTGAGGCACTGGGCTAGTATAATTACATCTATAAATCTACAGTAAATATTTTCTTTAATCCACCTCTCATGTAAACACTCTAAACGCCAATGCTTAAATATTTTAAATATAAAATGTGCTATGTTCTGATTCATATAAAAATGACATCTGCTTGAATGTGTGAAAATGTATTTCAATGAACAGAGGAAATTGGAGGGAGAAATTCCTAAATCTGAGATTGTTCTCTGTAGTGACGCCACTGAAAAGGGGGCTGAACAGCAGCTAATCCCAGCTTTGTTCCTCCTGGTCGTCACTCAGTAGTGTTTTTGGTTTGATGTCTTTCTTTTCTTTTTTTTTTTTTTTCTTTTTCTTGCTGCTATAGGTTCTAATGGTAACTTTCTATTGAGTAAAAACCTCTTTTCCTGATGTGGCCGATTCTGGAAATGTTACTCTCTGGGGAGAATTCTGACAAACATTTTGCCCATTTGTGTTGAAAATGAGGGAACTCAAGAGAGAGAGGATCCACTGGCACCAAAATGGTGAATGCATGCTTTGAATCTCTCATTCTTTCCCAAATACAGACACTTGATACTTTGCGGCCAGTTTGTACAGATCCTCATTCCATTACTGATTCCTTTAACTGATGTTCTACAAATTAACCTATTTCTCTTGGCCATAGATGCTGCCACTCAAACCTGAAGCATTAAAAAAAGGAAAAAAAAAAGGAGACGTCCACATACCATCTTTTAATTTGCTTTCCCAATTCTCTTTGTCATGTTTCCTTCAGGAACACTGAAGCAAGAACGTAAGCATGTGTGATGGATGGTGGCTTTCCCTATGAAATGGCCCTTTTCACAGGAAGGAGAGGACTGCTGGAGGGTAGACAAAAAAGCCTCAGATTGATTGCAATTAATTCTGTCATTGATTTACTTTGTCACTATGTATTTAGCAAACATGGGTGAGACTCTCCAAAGGAAACAGATGTTGCCAGAAGCCAGGAGATCAGCAAACCCAGGTGTATTAACATTCTTTTTCGGGTCTCATTTTACAACGAACAGGGAGAGGGTACATAGAAAAGCAATGAGTGAAGAGTGAAAAGACATGGAGGAAATTAATTCTGAAAGTGAGTCATTAATCCTTCATTGTGTATGCCTAGAATTAGTCAAAATCACCCCAAATCAACAAATCATCGTAATTTACCCTGCATTATGTTTCTTACAGTACCCTTTCTTCATTGAACAGAAATTAATTCAGTATCTATTATGTCCTAGACACAAAGATATACAAGATACACAGAATATGCAGTAACTAAAGATATAATTTTATGAGTCTCATACTGAAAACAAAAAGCATTTTGACTCCAAAACCATGAGCACAAAGCTTACTTTGCTTTGAGCCACAATAGGAAAAGCAATGTGTCTACACTTTAATTGGGCACTAGAAATCCATAGGGCTGCCTGCACTTGGCTTTCAGCTGTTGATTTGGCATCGGTAAAATCCATAGACGCTGAAGGAGAGCTAAACGGTAATTAAAAGTGTTACCGAACTAAACACAATTACCAGTGTTTACTTCATTACATAATGCATTTTGCACCAGAAGCAGAGTTCAAACTGGTTTTCTTTTCTGCATTCTTGTTAAACATGGTTTTTAAAAATGTCTAATTCAATTTGATAAAATTAAGTACCAAAGTCAGGTGTGGAGAATTTGCTGACTTTCCAGTGGAGGCCCCAGAACTACACGGCTGCTTATTCACCATGACAATGTCCCCAAACCAGGACAACCCCTCGTTCAACACTGAAACATTAGCGCGCTTCAAGATTTTAATTAGGGATTTTTGCTTCTGAAGCCTATATTTGCTCTGCAAGTGCCCTATTAAAAACAAAGAGATTTATTAGTAAAGCAAGATCAGTGATACAAGGCCCTGATTTTGTGAATATAATTACAAGGCTAATAATTTCATCAAAGGACAAATATGTGAATTACTAGAGAAGGTAGATTTGCTTACTTTGTTATCAAATGAAATAAAAATTTAAAGATGCACTAATATCAGGTATCACGTATTCTTAATAGGAAAAAGGAAGCATTTAATAAGGAAGGACTAATCGTGACCTGATAAAGAACTTTTTGGGTTATTGAAGAAAAACATACCATTATTTGTATGTGTATAAATTAACTTCAGCTTATTAGGCCGTTTTTCATATTCTTCTAAAGACAACCATGTGTACTAACCTGCAGAGGCTTACTGGTTATTGACTCAGAGTATAAATAGCCATAATTACGGGAGGGCTGATTCAAATCTGAAAAATCACATGTCTGAAAATGAAGAAAGTGTACTGTCTCCCTGCCTCCTAAATGCTCTGATGACTGTCTCAGACGCTCAAGGTGGTGGCATGTGTCTAGCTTGCCCAGGACCCTCCCCACCAGGTGCCTGGTGAACACCTACTGATTTTTCACCTTTGCTATATACAACTCAAAACTTATCTCCACTGCAACGATGGATTTCTCCTTCAACAGTGGTCGCCTCAGTCATTCTCTCCAGATTTTGTCTTTGGATTCCTTTTAATCACTGTACCGGTAGAAATTTCCTTCATTTATTATTATGATTTGTTCACCTTTGCATTTCTGTCTTGAGTTCAAACTGTGTATTTTCTTTGTACCTTCACACCTAGTACTTTCTGGCAATAGTTTAAAAGCTTTAGTGAATGAATGAACGAGACTGTATAAGGCTAGGGCTGTTATAATTCATGTATCAAGCACTATGGCACGAGAAACACAATTTCCTGGACAGACAAAGGTAGGTGAGGAGTACAGAGATGGTATTATTATATGATACAAGAAATACACAATTTTACCTAATACTCCCTCTAGCCTCAAAATCAGCAAAGAAACAAACACAAAATTACAGCAATAAGAGAATCACTTTTGCTGTGTTTCTATCTATTTCACACTACATATTGAAGAATTTTCTGAGATTTAAAAAAAAACACTATAAAGATAATTGTTTTTTCAAGGGCTGTTTCATTTTCTTTTTTTAATTTTTTTTTCAGTTATAGTTGACATTCAATATTATTTTATACTAGTTTTCGGTGTATAGCAGAGAGCTTCATTCTCATTTGCTAAATCAATACAATTCCTAACCCAGTAAGCTTATAACTACATGTAATTCTCATTTCAGAGAATTAGAAATAATCTAGGAGGATGGCAATGTCTCAATATTTACAATAGGCTTTTCTACTCAAAAGACACTACGTTGCTATACATTATTATGACTTCATTTAAACTCATATATTCTATGACCTTCCACTTTCTTTGTCTAGTAAACATTAAAAGTACTATTAATTTTATTTTAGCTGCACTTACATTAATTTAGATCTATATTGAAGATTTCTGCCTTCTTAAAATTCTTTCTTATTGGTTCCTGTGACATCAAATTTAATATGTTCATCTTAACTTGTCCTCTGCATCCTATAACATTCATATGTGACCTAAATCTTTGTATTTCCAACATTCTGTCTCTGAATTAATTTGCATCAATTTCTATCCTAATGATTGTCAAATCGATACTAAAGACTAGAGTTTTCTTCTGTTCTTTAGCTTTCAAAATCAGATATCCTGGACAGAACAATGCTCTTACCTCCCTTACAATACTGTCTCCCATTTATACATTTAATTTTGGTCACTGGAACTATTATCCATGCAACTCAGTGCTACTTCTCCTAGGATATATTTTCTACTCAGTTTCTGTTTCTTCTTTCAACATGCATGATAGTTGCTTCCTACTCAAAGAATCAAAATTGAGTGTACCTGTCCCTGTAATATTAATGCATTATAACCACTCCCACTGAATTTGGGATTTCCTGAAAGTATAAAACTTGAGGTTCTCTCTCTCATCATAAGTACGGGACTTACTTCTTTGAACATGGTTATCATTTAATCAATTTGTGTTACATGAATAAATGTCCATGCACACAAGAACTGTTATTAAATTAAGACCTTATCACTTTTCTAGGTACTGACAAGGCAGTAATGTACAAAACGGACAACAGACTCTGCCTTTATGGCACTTACATGAAACTTAAACTCAAAAGTGGTACATATGATTCTTACAATATACATAATTAAGCTGATTGTAAGTTATAAGACCCCTAAATCTTTTAGAAATAGCAACCAAGTACTGCAGATTCTATTAATAATCAATTACATAGTCATTAAAGGATCATAGCTGTGGTTACACTCTATGAGTACTGAAAATCATGTGTTAGAAAGTTATTTCTGCAACGAGGGATTGTGTTAACTAAGTTAGGGCTCGCAGTATGGTGCTGGCTCTAAATAGAGTTTAGCAGTTCTCTGAATCAAAACATGATTTATATATGGAAGTATTAATAGTTAATCATTTGATATTAGTCCCTATGGAGTGTAGGCATATGAAATTCAGGCTTTGGATACTCCACGGATTTTCTAAGATTTTTGCAAGCTGTTTTAATGTCATTGGGCATTATTAATAAAGACTGAGTAGTCCTTCATGCAGGACGATAATTTGTTTCATGTGCAGTTAAATCACACACTTGTATATGTTTGGCCAGAAATCAACATAGATTTGACTTTCCTGGTTCCCAAAAGAACAAATATTTCTTCAGACATTTCATCCTTCTCTGTGTCTTTCATTCATTTCACCGTTTGTTTATTCTTCTCATCTGTTACCCAGTATCTACGACATGGCTGTCTGTGGGCTAGTTTGTGAACAAAAGAGGAAGATATTGAACAAACCCACAATATATTGAGGTTACTACAGTAAGTGGAGAAGTATACATTGAGATAAGATCTATGAGCTCCTAAACAGAATTCTGATCAGTCTGGGGGCTGTTTCCAGGTGGTTTCACTAAGGATGGACATGAACTAAGATATGAAATTTTTGTTGAAAGGTAAGAACGGTGTCATTAGCAAAAAGGAAGCGATATAAGTAACATTTATTATAGACAGAGAAACCAACCAATGAAGAGGGCACGTGTTACTTTTAAGGAACAAAAAGAAAACACACACACAGGCTGAGTTAAGCTGGAGGTATAGTCATGGCTAGAATGTACAGAACTTGAAACCTGCTATGAATTATTTTGATCTTTATACTTAAACAGTAAATCACCTAAAGGTTCTAAGGAAGATGGTGATAGGTGTGTTGCTTAAAGTTCACTCTGACCCTGAGTAAATTAAAAACACAAAAAAAGACGTGGAGAAAACATCTGAGAAGGAATGGCAATAGTCCAGGCTTGAGGTAGGGATTGTTTCCTTCCAGTAGGTATGGAAGGACGTACACAGAATTAAGACAATATAGTACAAAGTCTAAAGCATAGTTTAAATATGGGGATGGTGGGTGTGAGAGAGAAAGGTGTCAAGAATGATTTCCAAAGTTTTGCTTCAGACAAAGGATGGACAATGGCATCACTCAATGAGCTAGGAATCATGGCATGAGAACAGATTTGGGTGAGAAATCATGGTGTCCTTTGTAGACATATTTAGTTTCATATTGTTGAATAACAATTAGAGATATGTATCTGTGCACGGAAAAATTGGGGGGTACAAATGTTGATGTCATGTGTGTAAAGTTGCATATATATTTATTTTATTTTACTTTTTTGTTTTTCAGGGTTGCTGGTTGAGTTTAGGACTAAATAAAATCACTTTGCCAAAATGCAAAGTTATGTGCAGAGATGATCCCCAAAATCTTAAACTCCATGGCTTAACCAATGGATCTAACAAACCAATAACCTGAGGAAATGGCACAAGATACATTTTTGGAGGTACATTAAAAATATGAATAAACCCTATTTTTAGCTTGATGCTTCGCTGCTCTAAACTGCCATGTTCTGCAAACAGAACAAAACCTACGCTGTAACGTCTTAACCCTTCAGACTACTGGTGAGACCCCTGTACAACCCGGTGCTACCAAATTCCAGTAATACTGAGCACTGTCTCATGGTCCTCTCAGGTCATGACACAATTTGTAACGTCTCCTTTTATTTTCCACACGAAAACCCCGGCTTTAGTGTCTTTCCGTTCTCCTCCATCAATACAATGTCCGAATTTTAAGGGACCAGCTCTAGTGCCACCTCTGTCAAGATGTTATTTTGTTAACTTTCCCACATGCCTACCTTCCCCCCTAGCTTACAGAATCATGGGCACCTCCAAAAGTTGTATTGAGTTCACCACATACTTAGCTCTTAGGTTTCTTTCCTTGACATAACTTTTAAATTATTTATTTTCTAAGAATTTTACATTAATAAGAAGTTATGAAGAGATATTCGCAAACATTTCTAAAATCCTTAATTTAAATTTTACATACACCCTTCATTTTATAGTCTACAGCTATATACAGCATTGTATAATCTTTAAATTAGGACACTAAGTAGACCCAGATAGAGCAAAATGGAAATTAAGAGAAAGAACAATGTGTCCCAGCACAGTATCTCCATGATATAGACAATCTATGGACATAGTAAGTTACACAAGCAACCTACTGCGTGTGGATTACAACTTTTGAGGTGTTTTTAGAAATCCCAGGTATCTGTACTTGAATAGTTTTTGTGACTGTGGAAGTAGTTATCTTTTTTTATCCTATGGTTATATAGCTAATGAAGGAGAGTGGGTGTCTGGCATCAAATGGTTCCATGGAGATGTCTCTTATATTTACGTGATTTTCAATTCTGGAGAGGGAGGGGGTGATGATTCTATAACAATTTGAATGTATTAATGCCACAGAATGGTATACTTAAATGGTGAAAATGGTAAATTATATGTTATGTATATTTTACCACAATAAAAATAAATAAATCAAGGGTGTCTGAATTAATATCAAACAAAATACACTCAGAAGCACAGAAAATCATAAGGAATAAAAAAAAAAAAAAATTCACACTGGCAATGGGGCAACTCATCAAAAAAGACCCTACTTTAAGTATCTTACAACAGAATTTCAAAGTATATGAGACACAGACTGATTCAACTAAAAAATGAATAGACAAATCTACAATATCTATCTAGTGATTACAATAACAATTTCTCAATAACAGATAGGATACACAGACAACTAAAACTGACCTCACTGACACAAATAAAAGATTCCACTCAAAACTAGCACAGTATGCTTTTTAAAAATGTGTGAACACGCGATATTTACAAGACAAATAAACACAATATAGCCACAGGGCTATGAAATACAGCTTGGGGAATATAATCAATAATGTTGTAAAGATTTTGTAGGGGGTCCGATGGGTACTTGGTTTATTAGGGAGATCACATCACGGACGGTGTAGATGTCTGACCACTGCACTGCACACCTGAACTTGACGCTGAATAATATTAAATGTCAACTATAATTAAATATATAGAGAGAGTCATCGGATGTGGATACAGCATAGGGAATGGAATTATAACAGCTATATACGATGTCAGAGGGGTAGTAGATTGTGCGGCGGGGTATCACTTTGTGAGGGGTGTAAATGTCTAACTATTACATTGTTTTGTACACCTGAAACTAAAATAAATAAATAAAAATGAAAAATAAACCAAATCCTGTACCATAAAACAAGTATCAATAAATTTAAAAACATTTAGGCAATAGAATACAGTCTCTGACAACCGTTGAATATCAGTATCAGTAGGACCCAACAAGAGACATTTAGTTCCATAGTAGTATAACTGATTCCCCATACATCAGACAACTAGGACATTCCTCTCTAATTGGCCAGAGAAGTTGACATGCTCCTGAGTCGCGCCCCATCTGAGGACCAGCCACAGGCATCTGATCACATTTCACCACTGGTAAGTTTTATCAGTGGCACCACTGCAGAAGCCTAGGAGATAGTTGTATTTTCTTTACCACCAGGGAAGGGTTCACTTAGCAGGTGGGTAATTTAACTGCAAGATCCTATTTTGAGTTTGCTCTCAGTGGCTACTCTTGCAATGAAATGTTTTGGAATGGTTGTTTGGAAATAGACTCTGAGACAGAGTATGACGTATAGGAAATTTATGAGGATGATCTCCAGGAAACAGCCCCTGGGTAACATGAAGGAAGGAGCACTGAGTGTGGGGATACAGAACTGTGATGAAGGCAACCTCTGACCTCATGGGGAATTCTAGAGGAGGCATCTCATTTTAAATATGTTTGGAATTGAGGTGCAAGGACCAGACTTCGTATCACACATCGACTTGTCATCGGAAGGAGATCGACTCAGGAACAAGTCGACTTTTCTGATGAATTCCCGGGGAGGAAAGTATCTGTAAGCTGGGGCCAACCCTCCTGACAGCCGTGCGACACAGACCTTGATCCTGCAAAGGCCTCAAGTGGCACAACACGGCATCCATCGACTAGTCCCATCAATACAACTTGCTCTTGTCTGGAAAGTGACCTGCACTTTGAAAATACTTTAACAAGTAACACATCTTGATTTTAACAACATATGGCAATTGTATGATCATTTATGTTTTTCAATACTCTTTTCCTTAACACATTTAAGTGGTTTCCTTGCCATCTTCTACCCAACTCTAAGTTTCCTCAAAGGTGCTTCTGAGCTCAGTATAGAGGCAGCAAAATAGGTCCTGCTTTAATAATACAGCTATGCATTTCTTTTACATACTGCAAATATCCTTAACTTAATGCATTATTTGCTGCTAAACAAATTTTAACACACTACATTATTTAATTTTATAAACACTCCCCATTAAGTGGAGAACCAGACAGATACCAGGAGGTTAAATATATTTTCTAATTATACTAGCCTAAGAAGCCATAGGGTAAATGAAACCCAGTCATTCTAAGTCTAAGCACAGTATTGTTCATATCACACAGGCTTTAGAAATGTTGGAAAAAGTCATTTGTTTAAATTCCTGTACTAATCAAAGTAATTCATTATACAAGTTTGAGTTTTCACCATCATAACCGTAGGCACCTTTTCTATTGGGTCAAGAAATCGAAATATCCACATTTCCTGTTTCATATTCCAGTGTGGAGGTGAGATTTCCTAAGTACACACACTGCCTCCTTGATTAGATCTGTGTTTTTTCCTGCAGTATCACTTTATTTTTACAAAACGTACTATATAACATAATTAAATGCCAATGTTCCCTAAGTATTAACAGACTCTCTTTCAGATCAGCAGAGATGTACACACTTTGCTTTCTGGATAACTGCCTGCCAAAGAACATTACTGTCAATTTTAATTTCAAGTTGCTTCAGTGGAAAAGATAAGTGAGAAGCTGAGCAGATGGTTGTCATCACATTATGCAATTTAAGGCCCTGCAAAGGGACCCGCAACTTGGTACAGCACTCAAAATCTACGCATGCATTTTGGTCAAATGGAAACAAAATAAGGACAAGTAAGACAAAGATTCTGACTGCTAATTTGTTGTTAAAGAGTAAAACATAATGTAAGATTAAGAATATTTTCAAAATATAAGTTCACAAATAAGAGAATCTAAGACTAGAAAAGCTAAAGTGATATAAATTTATGCCATGTTTTTGGTGGCTTCCTGGATAAACATTGGGGGACATGGGTTAATTCAGTTGGGAGTACTTACACCCAAATGACTATAAATCAAGCCCAATTATTCATAGGTTCCATTCATATCAGTACTGTTGTACTGGAAATGAAAACTAATGGACATATTTACACTAAGAAGGCATAGTTATATTCCTGTGGTCTATGGGAATTTTTAAAGATTGTTTTC
The DNA here is from genome assembly GCF_057876585.1 of Rhinolophus sinicus. Classification (NCBI taxonomy): domain Eukaryota; kingdom Metazoa; phylum Chordata; class Mammalia; order Chiroptera; family Rhinolophidae; genus Rhinolophus; species Rhinolophus sinicus. The sequence continues at coordinate 4,011,626 of NC_142504.1, forward strand.
AGTTCATAATTTATTTCTCTTTGGCAAAGTCTGTTTTCATAAAGCACTTATTTTACAAATAAACTATTCTTCTATTTCATCCATTTCACTCAATCTAAACTCTTAAGAATTTTTACGTTGATAGTGACCTTAATATTCAATTGTTATTAATAAAATAATGATGACAAAATTGACTCATTCTCTCCACATCCCCCAAAGAGGTGGTGTATATACAGAATGGAATAGTATTCTGCCATAAGAAAAGATGAAATAGTGCCATTTGGGACACATGATTGGATCTTGAGATTATCACGCCAATTTATTTATTTTCTTTTTTTTATTAGTTTTCAAGTGTACAAAGCAATGTAATAGTTAGACATTTACACCCCCTACAAAGTGATAACCCCCCAGTCTACTATCCTTCTGGCATTGTATATAACTGTTATAATTCCATTAACTCTATTCCCTATGCTATCCACCAAGTGATCTCCCTGATAAGTCCAGTGTCCCTCTGCATGCCAATTTATTTATGTAGATTATTCTTACTTCTGCATAGAGAGCAGCAAAGGAATGGAAGCAGGAAGATCAGCAGTTCCAAAGTAAAATAATTGTACCTATACTAATGAAATGGCAATAGACATGGAGAGAAAATGCAAAAATGTGAAAATATAAAAAATGTTATAAATAGAATTGATTCAGGGGTAGATATGGTGAGAGAGAGAGAGAGAAAGAGAGAGAGAGAGAGAGAGAGAGAGATATCAAATATATCTTTGAAAATTCTGGTGATGTTGGGGCCATGTATTGGGGAGACTGGAGCGGGAATCTCTGTGTGTCAGAGTGGAAGTTTAGCTTGTGACGTCACAGGCAAGCCACCTATTCACAAACCTCCAACAACTCTTTTCCAATCGTTCAACAAATACTTGAAAAAATATAAATTTGTCAAGACGCAAGTCAAATGTTTGGAAATCCTTTTAGAATTAAGACTGACTCTCATAATGTCAAGATCATGTTTCTCTGGCATGCACCATCAATGTTAAAATACTCTAAGATTTTCAATTTATCTGCTGTTTTCTTTCATTAGCAAGAAATTAATTTCACACTTATTTTTAATTAATTGAAATTTTGGAAAATATAGAAACAGCAAGAAAAAGAAAATTACACATTCATGCTAACAAAAGGCATAATTATACAAGCTGATGCATATTCTTCAGTATTTTTTCATCTTTTTACATGACTAGCATGATACTATGCATACAAATCTACAAAATTTTTCTTTTGTTTTGTTCACAAAACATCATAACAAGAGCCTGTGTTTTATAGGTAGTTGTCAGGCACTGCTTCTTACTTTGGCCGTGTAAGTACATTTCTTACCAATGCATTTAAGAAGACTCTCTCTAATACATAGTCATGGAGACCTGATAATAGAAGAAATAAAATGCTGTTTCCTTTAACTTCTTTCATGATTTATTTAGGTTCTTAGCTTCCATGGGCAGAAAAAGTGGTCTAGGCTCACATCAACATTACGCCAACATTTTACATAAATTGAGTAGAGAACAATGACTGATAAGTACTCTGATCCCTAATAAGACCCCACTGGCAGTCCCCCCACCAGATAGCTTAGTAAGATGGACCTGCCTGTCTAGGATGTTCCATTTTCTTCACTTAGGCCAGGGACCTGTTTATCTCAGTGGTCACTTGAATGACTCATTATTGTTCAGTTATTAGCCATAGAAATGGTTTTCTAAATTCCTACATATCACTAAAATATTTACAGTATAACTGCTTTGCACTTTAGGGAATAATAACAGGGAGGGGAGAATCACTAAAACCACGGGAACAGCTAGAGCATAAAAGAGATCTATCTCCTTAACTTTACAATAACCTTGAGTTAACAATTGTGTGTTTATCTCTTTCTATAGAGAGATAAGCAAATATGAAATACTTTGGCACGTGCAGAAAAACCCTAACACACACACGTAAAGAGAAGCGTTCTGAGGAGAGACAAGAAATGAAGCAAAATGAAAACAGTGCCTTTCGCGTATTGGAAGACCAAGGTCATTCTTAGGAAGCACATGTCATTTCCCACCCAAGCCTTCCTTGTCAATGTTCTGCCTTTTTCCTGCATGAAATACATAATTGCTATAAACATTTGATGATGTAAATAACACAGGTCATTCATACAGTATCTTAAAGATTGAAAACAAGCCGCAAAGTTAAAAGCCCTGTAAGCCATCTCTTTGTGTTCACATACACATGTGTACACAGCATGCAGGTTATTCAGTTTCTGTAGTCAGCACAGATGCTAGACGTACATCAGACTGGTCACTACTTTATCTCCAACACACGAGAAACAGGAGCCACCTTGTCACAGAGTAACTTGCCAGCATAGAATCTGAACTTGGATAGTTGATTATATAGTTTGCATGATTAAAGGTATTGGGTATTGATGATTCTGTATGTTCATTTTCACAAAAGGGACATTCGTGTCAATAAAATTGAAACTTGTTGGCCTTCTCTCCCCATAGACGACTCCCAAACGAATATCACATCCTTGTGCTAAAAATTCAGCTCTAGTCCCCGTCCTTCTCTTTCCCTGCACTTTCTCAGTTTGGCATAGTTGATTAAACTGTGGCTTCCTAATTCTAAATTCACTCTAGCTCATCTTTCTTATTTTATCCCTAAATCAATTTAACTGAATATTTGATGTTAGTCCTCACAATTTCCCTAAATTGTGCTCTTGGATTACCCCAGAGAGCGTCAACATACTCTCTCTGTGCGAGAATTTTGCTACGCATGTTTGTCTTGGTCTCTTTCCCATAAGCGCTGGGGAATGACTTCTGCTCGTGTCCCATGAACTCGAGCTGGACTTGAAGCAGACAGAGCTCAGAGAGCAGTGTTTCATGTGTGTGTTTAAATAGCTTGTTTGCCAACTATATTACTATCTACGAATTTTCCTGTTTTAGATTCTCTATCAGTGTTTGAAGTTCAACAGGTTAGAATATTTGGATTTCATATATCTAGGAGGACATAATGAATACAGAGCAGGATGAGGGAAAAAGGAACCTATAATTGTATGACAACCCGCAAAGACAGGCACCAGGATAGTTCAAGGAATTTGAAAGCTACTTTTCACTTCATCCTTTCCCTTACTCTGTCCCTGTTTTCACTCCCCACACTTACTATAAAGCATAGAAAAATAAGACTTAAAAGGCATGTGAATCCCAATACTACACCACCACCACCAACAACAACAACAACAATAGATATATTGAACCTCATCCAAATTGAAAAACTTTTGTGCTTTAAAGGGCACTACTAAGAAAGTGAAAAGACAACTTACAGAATAGGAGAAAATAAGTGCTAATCATATAGCTGATAAGGGACTGGTACCTAGATTTTAAAATGAACTAATATAACTCAAAAATAGAAAGACATATAACGCAATCAAAACATAGGCAAACAATCTGAACAGTACTGTCTCCGCAGAAGATTTAAAAATGACCATCAAGCACTTCAAATGAGGCCCCAAATCATTAGTCATTAGGGAAATGCAAAATTAAAACCACAATAAGACATCATTTCAAACCCAGTAAAATGGCTAGAATCAAAAAGTCACCTAATTACAAGTATTGGTGAAGCTGTGCAGTAATCAGAACCCTCATAACACTGCTGGGCTTAATGGAAAATGATGTAGCCACTTTGGAAAACAGTATGGCAGTTCCTCTAATGGTTAAATACCAATTTGCTATACGGGCCATTATTTCCACTCCAGGCATATATCCAAGAGAAATGAAAGCATATGTGTACACAAAAACTTGTACATAAATGTTAGGGCAGAGTTTTCCGTAATAGCCAAAATGTGGAAAGAACCCAAATTTTCCTCAACCAGTGAATGAGGGAACAAAATGTGATATATTCATACAATGGAATAATATTCATTCATAAAAAGGAAGGAAGTTCTGATACATGCTATAACATGGATGAGACTTGAAAACATCGTGCTAAGTGGAAGAAGCCAGTTCCCAGAGAACACGTGCAATATAACTCCATGAATCACATAGGAAATGTCCAGAATAGACAAAATATAGTGACAGAAAGCAGGTTCGTGGTTCCTTAGGGTGGGGGTTTGGCGGGATGAGGAATGAAGAGTGATGTAAAAGGGAGCAGAGATTGTTTTCAGGGCATGAACACGGTCTAAACTGACTGGTGATTCTTGCCCAAATCTGTATAGATTCATTCGCTAGCGTTGCCATAACAAAATATCACAAACTGAATTATTTAAGCAACAAAAATTTATGCTCTCCAGTCTGAGTTCAAGGTGTTGGCAGGGTTGGATCCTTCTGAGTGCTGTGAGAAAAAGTCTGTTTCACGCCTCTCACCCAGTTACTCATGGTTTGCTGCCAATCGTTGGCATTCCTTGGCTTGTAGACATATTACTGTGATCTCTACCTTCATCTACAGATGACATTCTCTGTATGCACGTCTGTGTCTGAATCTCCCCTTTTAATAAGGATACCAGTCATACTGGATTAGGGCCCAGCCTAATAACCTCATTATAACTTGATTACCTCTGTAATCTATCTACAAATACAGCCAAATTCTGAACCACTGTGGGTTAGGATCTCAACATGTACACTTTTTTGGAGGGAACATGATTTAACCCATATCACTGTACATATTGAATGGTATACTTTAAATAGGTGAACTGAATGCTACGTGAATGATATGTCATGCTAACAAAGCTGCTAATAAAAATAGAAATCAATAGAAAGTGTCCCTAGATGTTGTATTTAACAGTTAATGACTCAAAAGCAGTCATTATAAATATGTTCAAAGAACTAATGGAAACAATGACTAAAGAACTAAAGGGAAATAGGACAATATAAATGAACAAATAGAGATCCTAATAAGACTGCAGAAATTATAAATTATAAATAAATGAAGAAAAAAGAATTGAATAGAAATTTTGGAGTTAAAGAGTACAGTAATTGAAATAAATCATTCACTAGAGAATGTCAACAGAAGATTTGAGATGGCAGAGGGAAGAATCAACAAACTTTAAGATATGTAAAAGAAAATAATATAATATTAAAAGTGGACAAAGATTTCAGAAAAAAAGAATAGAACTTCACATACCTATAAGACAGTATGTAATGGGAGCCAGAGGAAGGGCAGGAACATTCTGAAGAAATAAGCTCAAAAACTTCCCAAATTTGATGAAAAACATTAAATCTACAAATCTAAGAAGTTTACTTATTCTCAAGTAGGATAAACAAAAAAATGTCCACACTAGAAACTGCATGTGTCAGTGGAGAGGAAGAGACGATAACCTCTGATTACTTCCCAAATCCCCACATTTAAACAGAAGAAATAAAGTTGTAGTCACTTCCTGTTGCAAGGATCAGGGACCAAATTTACCCAGACACTGCCCGACGTACAAAGAGGGAGAAGACATAACTACGCAACCTGACTTTGTGCCATGTCACCCAGGGACATAGGAACTGAGCTGCTTGTACTCCACCATCTGAGTCCTTCGTCTTCAAGAGAGAAAGGGTGGAATAACCCATCACACACACACACACACACACACACACACACACACACACACACACACACACAGAGAGATCCTGAAAAAGAGGAAGAAGTTGTAAACTAAAATTTCAAAATGTTAGGAAAATTACATTGTGAAAAGTCCGCAAATTCACCAAAGAATACATGCTATTCTGAAGGAACTTCAGAAAAGTACTTAAAAACATACATATTAAAAATGCTCAAATACGTCTGCCAACCTTCTTTTCCTTCTGTGCAGTAGCTGACATCAGACGAAGCACTTGTCACTCAGCTGGGCCAGGCAACAGAATGGATGGTCACTACTCTCCATGTTATGGAGCCATAACCCAAGACACGGAAGGCGCTGCTACTGACCAGAACATCTGATGTTTGTGACCAACAGTTGAGGTTGCCAGCACCCTCTCAGCCTACAGCTTCTAGAAAGTCCACCCTTCATGGTGCTACATCATAGAAACCTTAACAAGAAGCTAGAAACATATCCGTGACAGGGGGAACTACACCAAATGTCATAAACCCCTTCACTCATACCCTCCCTCAACCGCTTCCAAAAGCTTTGTGGTCAAGCTGACATTCTGTGGCCCCAAAACATGAAATTAGGGCCCTTATCACCGCTGATTTGTTTCCCTATCAAGAGATGGCTTCATTCCTGTGTACAAGGTTTCCATGGGCTAACTGGGAAAAGAGTCCTCAAGGAGATAAAGCAAAGACAAGAAATTATAAAAACAAATACAAGAGGGTATGAGTCAAGACCAGTAGAAATTTAAACAGAAAAAAGCAAACGGGGATGCAAAAAATTGAAAATGTCATTTAAATCAAAATCTCGTTAGATTAATCAATCAGATAATTCTTAGACAAGGCCATATGTGGGCCCAAAGCCCCAGCCATTTGGCCAAGCACACGGGGACACGGGGCAGAGAGTTTTTTGCTGTCTAGTTCTCTTAGAGAATTTATGTAGCATCTAGACCATGGAACAGTTGAAAGTATAAGGTACCTAAGAGTGTTTATTTTGGACCATATTTTGAAAATACCACGTGTGTTATGTCCCGTGTTAACATGACAGGGGAAGCATGCTTGTCACTGTTCTAAGCTTGAAATAAAAATTGTTTTTGCATGTTCTTACCCTCAACCTCTTGACAATCTGGGACAAATGCAACAAAAGTTGTCCTCGCAGAGCTGGGTGTTCCACAACCACACCCGTGCACGTAATGAAACAGTGGGGACACAGGCTGTGTAAGGGATGAGGCTCTGGGATACAATTGATCCCCTGGTTTTGCTCAAGTGTTTCAAACTTGAAAGTGAAAGATCTCAGTAATGGAAATCTGAGTAGTTGGTGTTGGTAGTAATAGTTTTTACTTTGTATAACATGAATATAAAATAAACAGCTTGTTTTGGAAAACCCTTTTGACAGATGGGTGTCTCATTGAGTTCTGAAATGTTTCCTTGCTTTCTTATAAAACTAATCTAGTAGTTAAACATAGTCTTGGCAAATATCAAGTTTTTCATGTTTGACCCCAGATCTCCCAGAAGTATTCTTGCGCATTCACCATCGTATGGGTCCAATCAGCCATCTCAGCATGAGGAACCCAAGAATAGAGATGTGGTTATCCCGGAAGGATCTGTGGAGAACTCTTGGATGTAACGGTATAGATTCCCTTGACATCTACAGAAATCCAATCGGTTTTGGAGAAATTATTCCAGCAACAGTATTGTCAGCCTGGCTAAAGGCACTGAGCTAAAGGAAGGAAGTCTCCTGGGGCAGAGCCACAGATTTGGAGGTCTGGCCTGATAGGAAAGCCTGATCACAGAGGTTGTAACCATCCCTTGTTTGATTCCATAGGGCCTGGTCACTGCCCAGGGCTGAGGGACTGGGGCAACCAGTGGCTAGGGGACCAGAGAAAGAGGGTCAAGTTACAGAGAAAGAGTCTCAGGCCTTGAAACATAATACAGTTTGCTTTGTTGAGGTGTGGACTGGCGTTAGACAAGTCACCCATTTTTATCATTCCAAGTTCTCCCTTTGGTAATGGGTATGTTATCCCAAAGCTGCCCTACCTTTTATCTCAGAAGCAGATAACTTGTTTTCTCAGTTCCACAGACTCAGATGAAGAGGAATTTTTTTTCCATAGGATGGACCATAATTAGTCTCCTCTGTATCTGATTTCAATGATTTAGAAGATGAAATTTGGAGCTTTTTGAGTAGATTATATTCAGATGAGATTTGGGATTTAGAGTTGAGGCCTAAATGGATTAAGAATTGGGAAGTGCTGAGATGGGGCCAATATGTTTTGCACGTGAGAAGTACAGGAATTTTGGGTAGGAGCCAAAGAGCAGATTAAAACCTTGCTGCTGCCATTGCACTTCCCCAGGGGCTAGCACCTCAATCTCCTGTCCTCCACTGTGTGTCCTGGGGTGGGGTGCTGTCGGTCAGCTGGTGCTCTGTGCGGAACCATGGTAATCAAGGTGTATGTAACTAGTAAGCATGGGGTGTGTCCCTCTAGTCTTTTAATTCCCCTTTCCAACTCTGTTCCCCAGTTGCAGTATTTAACTGGGCTGGGTAGAGTTGGTCTGTCTTGGGAGAGATTTGGGACTCATTCTATGCTTATGAATAAATAACATTATGACTCTTGAAACTGTTAAGGGATAAATTGAGTCCCCTCAAAATGATATGTTTAAATTCTCACCCCTGTACCTCAACATGTGACCTTAGTTGGAAAGAGGACCATCGCAGGCATAATGAGCTAAGATGAGGTCATACCGGAGCAGTGCGGGCAGCTCATCCAATATAACTGGCGGACCCAATAAGAAGACGCCCACATGAAGACAGAGACAGAGGAAGAACGCCACGCATTGGTGGTGGCGGATTGTGCAGTTATGTGGCTGTGAGTGGGGTACCACCCAGCATTGCTGGTGACACCAGAGCTAAGAGAAAGGCACGGATCAGTTTTGGGTAGTGCCTTCACAAGCGCTTGGAACAGCTGCTACCTGGCTGCTTCTCCGCAGTCCCTAGAACTGTGAGACAGGACTTGCTGTTGTCTTAAGCCACCCAGTGTGTTGCACTTTGTTACAGTAGCCCAAGGAAAGTTATGAAAAGGAAGTTAATTTCTTTACTTAATATTATGCTTCAACTGCATCAGAATTTATAAAGGACCCGGAGAAGTACACTAAAGTACACTGGGCACACAGGTCCATAGAAATACTGAGTACAAATGGTGATGGGAGTAAGGTCACTCAACCATTTGAAAATAAGAAAACCATTTACTTTGTTTTTTTCTTCTTTTCAGTATAGCCCTCCAATACTGTTCATTTTGATGATGGCTACAAAGGCTTTTTATTGGCATTAAACTTTGTTTTTCCTGAATGGCCCCAACCAAGGAATGACAGTGATTTGAAATAATTTTTGTGAGTAACAATAACACAATGTATGGGACATCGAATAATGCCTTATCCAGCTCCCTGGACCAGTAGGCTCTCCCACGGTGGGAGAAAGTCCATATAAAGAGACAGTACATGAAATGTTCACTTTTATTTTTCCAAATGACTAAATTACATAAGTAATAATTATATTAAAGGCATAATTATATATAACATATAGTGAGTGCCTAATTGCCAGAAATTTTTGAGTTGTAAACATGTAGAAATTAAGAAACTGAGGCACAGAGGGTTTAGATAACCTCCCCAAAGTCACTGATCTAAAGAAGCAGACCTGGGAATTGATCCAGGTTTTATAAAACTCTCAGGCTTTCAACCATTAAATTTCACTCTGTAATGAGCTGCCCTATATATCAGTGTATGCGATAGAGTGGATTCACTTTCATTGCTTAACCCAAGACCTTAGACTCCTGTACACGTCAGGGCCAATGAAATTATCTGGCTTTGCTTTCAGAGACAGTGATTGCCATATTGGCTCACTACTCTGAGGTGGGTAAATAATGAACAATTCTAATACTGGGTCAATTGTGTTTAATCAATTTAATTAAGTCCACAATACTTACTATTAGTGCTCTTGAAAGAACTATGGCCTATAAGGTTACGGACATTCTACAACAGTCCTTCTTTATTGGTTTAATAAAATGGGACTCTCTTGGGGGTTGGAGTATGAGGCTGTGACCCAACAGGAGTGATGTGCCGTCTTAGTTTCTAGGTCATATTACACTGGAACCACTTGCCATAGAAATCTCTGATCTTACACTCCAGGTATGGTAATTCAAGAAGAGGAGGCCATAGAATCAGATATTACATGAACCCACCAGCAACATAAATGCAACTTAGTACCAAATGTGACACTATGAATGACAGTCCCTAAGATGAAAGCATAAAAGACCCATTCCTGGAAACTTAACCCTTTATAATCAGAACCAGCATTGATTTCTTTTTTTTTTTTTTTTTTAATTTCCTGAATTACATGGTTGCTAAGCCTGAAGGTAACATGTTGTGCTTTTATTTTATCTTTCATAATGAAAAGACAGGGTGTCTATAACTTAAAGACAATTGCGACCATCTGTTCCCAATTGAGAGGGAAAAACTCGCGGGGTGAATGTTTATACCTGAGAACAGCTCCATCCTGAACAAGAGCTTATCCATTTGAAGTCTGCAATGTGAGCAGACATTGGGACCTCACAACATGTAGAAGAAGCTTAAGCAAAACCTAATCATGTGAGAACGTTTATGTAAATTTCACAAGTAAAGGACATTAAAATATGAGATCTGTAATCTGTTCATCTTTATTGACATGAAGACGTTTGTCATGTGTGTCATGTTCTAATATCTGATTGGGCCTGCCTCTCCAAGCACTATATGAGAAAGAAAGTATTATTATTGAACATAACGCTACCAAGGGGTCTTTCAGCCATCTGCTGCTGCAGACCATTCCACATCCAAACCTCATGGCATCAAACAGCAGTGATCTATTGTTTTCTGCACTGCGGTGGTGTGGACGTGATCAACTGGGCAGTGCTGCCACTCTATGTGGTATTATTGCCAAAGTCACCTGCATTTGCATTCAGCTAGGAACTCAGGGGACGGTGAAACTTCTAAGAACACATTTCAAAACCAAGATCTGTCTATACGTTGTCTCTCATTATTCAGTAGTTGAGTCCAAGTTTTATTACAGCATGGCAGTGGTCTCCAAGAGGGAATAGTCTAAGGAAAAAAGCCTCAGTTCACAAACACCTGTCAATCCTCAGCTCGTATCACTCTTGCTAATATCAAATTTGCCAAAGTAAGTCACATGGCCAAGCTCAGGTCAAGGTGAGTAAGGCCTATCCAAGGGCATGACTATAGGGAAGTAGGGTTCGATGGGGGTCACCAATACAGTAGTCCACCCCACGGAGAGAAGCAAGGACCTGATCATATACATCAAATTTACAACTGACAAATTTCTCTCAGCTTCCCTCCTTTTGGAGGAGGGAGCTCCCTCAGTTTGCTTGAACTATGAAAACAGCTCAGGAAGACAAACCTATCAATAAGAAGTCAGAAAGTAGTGTGAGCATATACAGTTATATCTTAACATAATTTTAAATGGAAAATCAATGAACTATGTCAAAAATGCTTCAACTCATATGTGGCTCTTGGCATTTTGAATCTTCCCCTATTGGACTTATTTAAAAAAAAAAAAAAAAGTTTAATTAACGTGTAGTTTTACAAGGAAACAAAATTCTTACCTGATATTTGTCCAATAAAACCTGTGATAAGAAGAATAATGTCCCCCCAAAGATATCCATATCCTAATCTCTGACACAGTTAATTTATTCCCTTAAATGGCAAGAGGCTTTGTATTTGTGATTAAATTAAGGATGTTGACATCAGAAGAGTGCCTGGATTATAAGGATGGCGCTGATATAATCACATCGTCCAAGGAGGGCAAGAGAGGTAGTAGAATCCAAGGCACAGATGTGCTGATGGAAGCTGCAGTCCAGGTGACACAATTACTGGCATTGAAAGTGGAGGAAAGGCCATGGGTGAAAGGACTACAAGTGGCCTCCGGAGGCTGGGAAAGGAAAGAGGACAGATATTTCCTTGGAGTCTCAGAACCAGTTCTATAGACAGCTTGACTTTAGTTCAATGAAATGACTTTTAGACTTCTGGCCTCCAGAATACTAAATAATAAAGTTTTGTTGTAAGACACTAAATGTGCAGTAATGTTTTACAACAGCAATAAGAAATTAGTACCACCCCTTACAGCAATCAGTATAATGCTAATCTGCACACAGGTATGGATATTATTGAGTTAGAAATAGTACTGAGATACACATCTAGCCTTCTCCTCAAACAGATGAAGACATGGAATGTAGGAAAAAGACATGTTTAGGGATGTAGAGGAGAGTTTGACCGCTCTACCATACTCCTCGCGAGAGTTCTAGCACTGGGGATTGCGAGACTAACAGAGAAACCATATATGAAAAGATGTCTGGGCTTTGGATTGTCTCCTTATTAATTTGTTCAACTTTACATGTACTGTCTGAATCCGAGTTGTGGGGCCAGAAAGCGGGGGTCACCAGAGAGGAGGACAGACAGCAGCCTCTGTCCCCACTCCCCTTACAGTCCAAGGGCGGAAACACACAGTGGCCACCATATCCATCAATGGTGGATCCTGGGAGGGAGTCAGATGCATCTGCTCCTGCCAACATGTTTGAGGCAGGCTTCTCTGAGGGGTGAGTGGCAAGGTGGCCAAATGAAAGGAAGAATTAAGGAATATCAAATAAAATGTGTGGGAGTAGTTAAGAAAAAGCAGCATGAGGAACTTAAGGGACTGAAACCATGAAAGTAAGAGTAGCAGAGAGCACTGAGGGTACTTAGTGTAGCTTGGATCTGAAGTGTCTACGACTGAGGGAAGCTGTAGGGTGTGAGGGGACAAAGTCACTTAAATGTGCTGTCAGTGGAAAGATTTAAATAAAGAGTCTTTTCTCCCATTATGATATGTTTTAATTTTATGTACTTTATTTTTTAAAGTAACCATATCCATTTTTTATTTCGAGGAAAACTGATTGGCACTACTGAAGATGGATATGTCTAAACTTAAACAAATATTTTGTTCGTGTGTTAAAAAAAAATGAGTCTCATGATTCAGTCTAGCTTTTGGATCCTCACCTTTGTGAACTACCATTCCAAGTAAGATGATAATCACTGGGAAGAAAGTACCAAATTAAAATAACCAGTCTAGTATATATCACTAAGTGTTAAGTCAAGATTTTTAAAAATTTGATTATATTCAATCACCTTATTTCCATTAAAAGATTATTAAAATAATATTTTGTTAGAGCAGTGGTTAATGTGTATATATGTGTGTGTATGTATATGTGTGTGTGTGTGTGTATATATATATAAAATATACGTGTATATACACATATCTACATGTCTATGTATAGGGATGTTTAGACATACAACATAGAAAAATAAATTTGATGGATTTTACATGATTTAAATGACCATGCAGACAGATATATTCTAAGAAACAGGACCCACTAAACTGGGGCAATGAGATTCTCTTTAGGAGAAATTGAAAATGAGTCTGCTTTGCCTTTCACAGTTTCAGAGACATTGCAAAGCGTTCCTCTTCCGTGGGCTGTGACTCGTGGCCATGGTGGAGGGTCTGGTGTATTTCACGTCACCTGGATCTCTACAGGAGCTTGCCAAGGACTCCATTTTGACCCCCAGCCATATGTTACAGTATGTCTCTATTGCTGTTGAAGCCAAACTCTGATGTGGTTCATAAATTTTGGATGAACTTGCAGAATGTGAATTCAAAAATTAATGAGCATGGATTAACACTCTCCATGGGCAGTCTTTGTTTATGTGCTCAGCGCATTAGACCTATGACCCATTCAAATCATTTTCACTGCATTATCGCGAACCTGTGATCCAGACAGGTGCAGTGCAATTGGATGACGCACCATCATAAATACCACCAAGGTCCCAGTGCCTTCATTTCTCCAACTTATTCTATGCGAGACTCAGGGGCTATGTGTAAATAGAAGCTGAGCAAATTTCATGGGGAAAATTAATGTCAACACAAAGTTCATTGTGACATCATATAAAAATTACACTGGAAGTGACTACAAAATACAGACAAATGTGCACTCTGACATCGTTAATAATGCAAATGAAACTAGATACTTAGAAGGTGGTGTCTAAGTGGGATGTTGATATGATAAATCTTTTTTTTAGCAGGGGGGTGTCTAGGGACTGAGAGAAGGAAAAACACAGGTAACTGCAGAGTAAGAAAACCTGGGAAAGGACAAATGCTGGATGTAGACAATCTATGTTGCAATAAGTATGGAATAATCTTCATATCCAAGCCATGGAATGGTTGACTGCATAGACCTTATATAAATCTTGCAAAAGAACACTAAAGCCAGAATTATCTGGTTAGATTTTTATATATCTACCAAGAAATTTGCATAAGTCCACAATTTCATCCAGAAACAACGGCGATTTGTAGTTTATGTGGATTTTAACAAGATGATTTTTCAAGGTTCCCAAGGATTTATTTGTGGTCACACTTGTGGTGACAGCAATAAAGAATGGGTTCAACAATCATACTGATGAGTAAGAAATAAAATGTCCAACTAAATGGGATTCGCTATGGAATGATTTATGTTAACATCCTTAGCTTTATTCTGTTCGACATTTTTATCAAATTATAGATGACATAGACGACATGCTTATCCAAATATATGAGGCCCCACTGGAATGTGCAGCGTAAAATATCTCAACAGTGTGTAATGGTGCTCACAACGGGTGAGATTTTTTAACAGAATGCCCCCGGAGAGCACAACACAAGTCTAAATATCATCAAAGTTTTATAAGCAAAACTACACCTTCGTGAAGAGGACATTTATTACAAGGTTTTCAAGTGAAAAGGTTGAGGAAAACAATTAATGCTGTGAATGCATATATCCAATACCATAATCACACAAATACTATGTGTTCAATCATTATCAAAATCTAGTTAGTTCTTAGTCTTCAAACTTGTATTCTTAGAAAATGGTTGTTTCCATGTTTGTATCACTTTATGTTTTTGACATGAGGGGCCTTGTGCTTGGAGGGTTTCTAAGTCCCTGAGAGAATGATTTTTAAATAAGTTACATTTGTACTTTTGTTACCTTTTGGTTGCTCTGTAAATAAGCATTTTTAAATGGAACTTTAGGAGGTTGAAATGTAAGCTTGTGTATAAGACTGCTTCTTCCCTTCTTAAGTAGGGTGCTCTATTTATGAATGTTCTACTTATTTTGGGATGCCACAGAAAAAACAAAATTTTCATTTTAACTTTTCTAAGAAGTTATCGACCTTTTCTAATGCTTGGCTGAATGTCAAAACATGCAGAATTTCCTTTATTCAGCAACATAAAAAATTGTTTTCTAAGTTTTTCTTACAAAAGAGCACATCAAAGTTGCTAACATTTTTTTTTTTTCCTTTTGGATAAACGTAGGAGGGAAAGTGTGTTAGTGTTGTATGTTGTGTAACAATCACCACAAAGTCAGTGGGGGAGAATACCAGTTGATTCGCTAAAGTTTCTTCAGGTCAAATGTCCAGGCACAGTGATTGGACTGTCCTCAGGGTTTCAGAAGTTTCAATGCAAGGTGTCTGCCAGGCTGCGTTTTCACTGGGGCAGGGTGTCGCCTTCCCAGCTCATCAGGTGATCGGAAGAGTTTAATTCCTCGCTGGTGTAGCAGTGAGGTCCCCGTTTTCCTCCTGGCTGTTGGCCAGGGGGTCACTCTTACCGCCTAGAGGCTCCTGCGGGGTCTAGACCAACGGCCTTCCCACAACACGGCAGCTTTCTCCTGGAAAGCCAGCAGGAGAGTCTTACTCTGGGCTCCTAAGAGTGTTATCCAACGCAGCGGAAGTGATGTGACGGTCCCATCGCCTTTGTTTATTGTCTAACATAATCGAAGGAGGGCTGTCCTATCACATGCACCGGAGGTAATGCACTCAAAGGACAGACGCCCTCGTGGGCTGAGTGGCCTGTGAGCTTAGTGGCCGTCTCAGCAATGCGCCTTCCACAGAAAAGAAACACACGCGCGTGGAAAGAGCGAGACCGCGTGAAGACTTCTATCTTCCATGGCAGTTTAGAACGCTATCTTTCAGTCCATACACTTATTCATTTCTTCCATGCAGACGACAAAGTCCTGCAACACTGCTGCGCAGTCTGGAGTCAGCCCAGACGCCACCGGGTAAGGCTCAGTCACCGCCCAGCCACACTCACTGCAGACACAGCAGATTCTGGGGCTTTCACAACCACCTCATGTTTGAAATGTGTTAGGATGACTGACAGAACTCATAAAAGCACCTTATTCATGATTACAACTTTGCTACAAAGGATACAGGCAGGACCAGTGAAATGAAGACACACCTTGGGCATCTAGGAGCATCTCAGACCCAGCGCTTCGGAGCCCGTCCCCATGAAACCAGGATGCGTCACCCTCCCAGGGAGCTCACGCAGCCTGTGTTTTCAGTTGGGGGTGCATTTGCTCGGCGTGGTCAACTCAGCCGTTAGCCGCGTGATTGAACTCAACCTTCATCCCATGCCTTCCCAGGAGCTTGGCCAGCATCAGGCGGCTCGAAGCGCCAGGCCTCTGTTCACAGGAGTCCCCTTCCTGCGTGACCAGCCCTCATTCTGAGGAATCGCTTTACATAAACTCGGTGTTGACTAAGGCGCTACGAAGAATACCAAAGACACCCAACAACAGGTAAAGCTGAAAACTTGAGAAGCTTT
Organism: Rhinolophus sinicus; assembly: GCF_057876585.1. NCBI lineage: Eukaryota > Metazoa > Chordata > Mammalia > Chiroptera > Rhinolophidae > Rhinolophus > Rhinolophus sinicus. Next base: position 4,027,884 of record NC_142504.1, read on the forward strand.
CTGGGAGAAACCCAGGAGAAACATCAGCCCCCACCCCCACCCCACCCCCCTTTTTTTTTAATTATGCAACAGCGTCTTTTGTGCCATTAACTTATGTAGGCTGTGAGGCTATTTTGGTGAACATGGTAAACAGACGTTTTGCTTTCACTAGCCTAACATGTAATGAGAGAATAACAAGAATTAAACAAGTCCTTTAAAAAGAAGTGACAGAATGGGGGAAAAAGGGGAGGGGGGAAGGAAACTGTTGAAAACATACATCAGGGAAAGCTTAACTCTTCAAGGGAACAGAGAAAGTGTTCCTTGAGAAGTGGTAGGTGAAGTGAGGTTAAAGAACAAAAAAGAGTAATGGAGAACAAGGTCAAATGGGAGGGTTCCAGTAATTGAATCACCATATATAAAGTTTCCATGCAAAATAAAGCATGGATCAAGAGAGGAAATGAAACACCAGTACCTATTACAAATAGTTTGAAGGTCAGAGTTATTAGATGTAGCTTGGATAGTTAAGAAGGCAAAAACCATGGAGAATTGTATGAGACATTAAAGGAATTAGGACTTTCACACAGAAAATAGGATAGCACTGAAGGATTTTTAGTGGCAGGTCCCTGATCACCAGTGTGGTTTTTGAAGCCTCTTCTGGCTCCCCAGAGGAAACCGGAGTGGAGAGGAGGGTGGCTTGAGCCCCATTCGTCTGCTCCAGTCCTGGGGAGAGAGGACTCAGACTATGGTATGTGGGGGCCAACAGCACAGAAGAAAGAAGGGCATGTTTTCCTTTTATTGCTCTTGCAAAGTACAAAAGGCATGGCAGAGAAAATCATCTGAGTGTTAACCACGGAATCACACTTAACCAAGACCTCCCTTCCTGAAACGCTCGTGTGAAGTGTTAGAGGAACCCGCCATTACCCTTAGTGAGTGTCTGCTGTAGCCACGCACAGCAGCCTCACGGCAACTCTCAAAGACGGCGATCACTGATCTGTTCCTGGGGAAAAGGAAATAGATGGTGATAGAGGTTTCGCAGCTTCTCAACCTGAAGAGTGCTTGGTGTTAATTCTTAGTTTGTTTGCTTAAATGTTGTCATGCCACCACTACTGGCCCCCCCTAGACTTTTAAATGACTATGTGCACATGATAAATATCTCACAATAACCAGATTAACTGATAGTGTTTGAGGCACATAAAGAGAGTTGGGGCGGATATATTATTGCACAGTGATGTCATAGCTTATGCTTTGTGAGCTCCTACCACGTTAGGTTGCCTCAGGAGGAAGTCCATTGCTCGCATGGGAGAGGGCATCCGCCCATGTGACTGTCACCCGGGAAGACCAGGTGATGGGATGGATGAGCCTGGACTCAATGCTGCAAGCCCAGTCTTTCTTGTCATGTTTTGTGTCTTAACAGTTTGTAAAATCTATTTTCCTAGTCATTCTCTGCTGATACTATAAACATGCCAGGTGAGAGTAATTTCATCGTGTGACTTTTCCTCATGATGTATGTTAACTTCAATCATAAACTTTACTGGGTGTCATAATAATGTGTCTGGCAACTCATTGCTATTGCTTCCCACTATTTGAATTAAAAAGCACAAACGGCAAATAACAATAGAACAGGAATTGAAGTTAAGTGTACCATAAATCATCACCAAGAAGGAGATTTACCTCATAATTTAGGGGAAAACAATATACACACACATATATATATATGCAGATTTTATTTTTGTTCAAAATCTTTGCTTTAAAATGTATTAATTTCAAAAAAATAAACCTCTCTATATATACACGTAAATTATCCTGACTAAAAATATGTCATTGATCTAATATGTCTACATACCCTTTATAAATAATTCAACATAGTGCTGACGGTCTTAAAAGCAGCAGGAAGATGAGGAGGCCCTCTTATCTTCATGGGATAGGATTTATAGCTCTGATGTCCTGAAACTGTCAGAGTGGTTTTCTTGAGGAATGTAACAAATAAGATAGTATCACTGGCATCTTTCCATAATATGCATAAAATTATAAATTTATCCAACTCAAAATCCAAATTTTAGGTTATACTGTATAGATAACATGTCATTTATTCTAGAAAGTTCTCATTAGTCTTAGTTTTGCCTTTGATCTGATCAGGGATACCAAATAACTTAGTATTTTCATAAACTCCCCATTTACGTGGTAAGCATCTTGGTAACTCCACTGTCTTGTATTCACCAAAGGCATTTCCTTGGACACTGTTTTGACCACCTGTGCATAATGTATCAGTTACATTATTTTATTTTCATGGTATTTGAAGCTTATAGTTACCATTTCGGAAGCATCTACATTTAACTTCAGTCAATTTGAAGCATTGACAAATGTAGGAATTGAAAGGTTCTGGAATATGTTTCAAACCATGTGACCAAGGAATTAACTTAGCTTGGTCAGATTAACTTTTAATTTAAAGAAACAGCATCTAAGAATTACCAATGTCCAACAACAAAAATGAATTGGTAAACTATTCATCTCCAAAAACATCTGAACAGAAGCAGAACGGCTATGCAAACTATAAGAGGTGTTGTAGGTACAATCGCCTTCCACTGAGTGATTGTAGAAATACATAATCTTCTAGTGTCAATTCCAGGTACACCTTAATATGACAGTGATTTCAAAATATGGTGAGATAAATGGAAAGAATTAGTTGGTCATTCAAGCAAGATACTAAAATGGAAGCTAGTGTCATCTCCTCTTTTACTTAATATTCTTAAATTAGCTATGTTAGGGAGAGAAGACAGCAAGTTTTTCAATTTACTCTTAGTAAATGGAATAGAGTCATTAAATGATGCTGGAAATAAAAAATAATAATCTTATCATGGATTATCAAATCTTTACAATTAACAAAGATGTGTTTCTATAACATAATGAGCTCAAACACACTTATATGAAAATATTTAGTACATGGTTATATGATTGATATTTAGTACAACTGAGAAGCTGCCCCACAAATCATCCAATTCTTACTCAAAAATCTCTTCCCTCAGGTTACTTATGTGTCCACTTATCACACAGACCCGATCTACAGTTTTTCAGGTTAAGGATGGTTCCATTGCCTGAAAATATAACCACCATCAATTTGGGGTCTGTTACCAGTAGACTCTAACATAAGGGTGCAAATACAAGTAGAGTATTTAGTAAATGTAGATAACATTATTTGGAAAATAAATGGGGAAGCCATACTGTAGAATTCCATACAAAACACAAGAAGGACCTTTAGAAAATGTTAAACATATTTTATCGACATTTTCTATACTCTGCTAAATCACCAAAACAACAGTGGAAGCTACCCTGCAGAGGGGAGGGAAAATTGTTCCTATTTCTCATTTTAATTATTTAAATTGACCTTATATGACCTTTTCTTTAATTATTTTTTAACCTCTTCTTGATAATTCAGGCCATCTTTTGTTATTTTTATATTGTACTTTCAATGAAATGATAACACATTTCACGAAAGAAAACAGCATTTCAACGTTGGTCAACGCCCAGTAGGAGGCAATGAGCAAGAGAAGTTTGGTGACTGAGAGAGTTTTTTACTTGACCCTCTGAGATGACAAAATGAACACTACCAAGACAAAAATATATCTTGAAGAAGATCAGTTTCCCAGAGACTGGAGCAAAATAATCTCTACACACCTTTCCATCTTTAAATGTGAATGTTGACCATGGGTTCACATACATAACTCAATCATTAAAATCACATACTATTAAAATAATTTTCAAAAATTATTTACCGTCTACTATAGTTTCACTGAGAAAATACTGATTTTGTTATTTTAAAATTTCCAAACCTAACAAGTGCTCAAGAAATGTTTGTAAAATTATTTATTATAAAAATCTGGTGTGTAATTTGGATCAAGGATCGTTTCAAGAAAATTTGCTATCTTTAGTGTTTGTACTTATTTTCTCTGTTTTCTCTTTTTCTTTCTTAATGTCTTAATTTTTTATCTATGCTCCTATTTATAAGCTAGTACTTTGAGAAAAACATGTTCATCAACTTGCCAAGAGGCATTATCTCTTCCTACTAAGATCCCTGGAGACATCTAGTTTTTCTGCCCTTTGCTTGCACTGACCATCTAACTCATATATATTCCTTTGTTTCCTTGATCTACATCAACGTCCTCCAAATAACCTGCAAACCATGTTTGTTTTCTAGGATTGCCCCAACAAAGTACCATACCGGGTGGCTTAAACCACAGATATTTATTTTTCTCACAGTTTTGGAGGCTAGAAATTCAAGATCAAGGTGCAGACAAGGTTCTGAGGCCTCTCTGTGGCTGTGTTCTCCCTCTGACTTCAGCTGGTCTACCTTCTGTGTGAGTCTGTGTCCTAATTAATTCTTCTTATAAAACTACCAGTCACATCAGATTACGGCTCACCCTGGTGGCCTCATTTTAACTTAATTACCTCTTTCAATATCCTGTCTCTAAACACAGTCACATTCTGAGGTCCTGGGAGTTAGGACTTCAACACATGAATTACGGGATATACAGTTTAACCCATAACACAAACAAAGTCCTTCAACTGTCATAATCTATAAAAATGTATTAACCAAAAGGAAAATAAAATTTTGTTTTAAGAAAATCTCAGCATCAAGGGAGTATTCTAAGATATGCAATACCACAATAAATAGCATCTAACATGAACCTCTATTCCAATAGGAACCATATTACAAGCATACACAGAGCTTTTAATTAAATTGGATCAATGAACAAAATGGCGTGGAGAAAAGTATTGGCAAAAGTTAGCATATATAACCAGGAGACCGAAGAAGCTTTTCTCCTTTTCTCAAAGGCATTATCTGAATTAATAACCTTAATCCAATGTATTTTCATATTTCAATTCTTGAAGTTTAAAGAAAATCAATGTGTGAGTTCCAGACTATATGCTTGGAAAAATAGAGAAAACATTATAGAAAAAATTGTATGCTACATTTACTGCTTTGTTTCTTTGTTTTCATAAAAATTAATACAAATCATTAATATTCAAAGTTGCCTGAGTCCTGTGGGTGCTATTCTGAAGAATCAGATAATCCCAACCAATTTCATTGGGGAAAGCATGTTACATCGCCTGGATATTTAAATAAGAATTATTTAATATAAATGGCTCTAGAATTATATTAATTAAAGATATACACTCCCCTATTTAGTCTTCCTCTGGACAGAAATACAATTTTTCATAGAACATGTAAGTCTATGAATGGTTTGCCCTGGGGTACCTTTTACAAATGCCATAATATAGATTTATGGTTTGGACAATATCTTAAATTCAACACTGACACTTTCAACTCCTGAAAATTATTTAAGAACAAAGGAAAAAAGAAACAAGCTCTGCTTTTAGAAAATGAGAGAAATTGAAACTCCTTACACATCAAATAAAGGTATTGACAGACAAAGGTGGGAGGGGCTACATAAGAAGAACCTGAAAAGACACACATGTCCCAGAGAGAGAAATAAGTAGTGAGAATACCAAGATGTAAAAAGCCATGAGAAATGCACTCCCAAATGGTGAAAGGCCCAACTCAAGGTGGAAACCTTGTATCTGTTTGCAACAGGATACTCAAAAATGCATGGACGAAAAATAAATGGATGATAATAAAAGTATATGGCCTGATCATTTATTTTGTTCTTTAGATTCCACCTCTAAGTGAGATATATGGTATTTGTCTTTCTCAGTCTTACTTATTTCACTCAGCATAACACCCTCTAGATCCATCCATGTCATCATAAATGGTAAGATTTCATTCTTTTTATGGCTGAGTAATATTCCATTATATGTATGTACCACGACTTCTTTAACCAATCATCTATTGATGGGTAGTTGATTTGTTTCCATATCTTGGCTATTGTAAATAGGAACTGGGTGAAAAGGTGAAAGGATTAAGAAAGACAAATTGGCAGTTCCAAATAGTCACAGGGATGTAAAGTACAGCGTGGAGAATATAGTCCATAATGTTGCTACAACTCGGTATAGTGCCAGGTGGGCACTAGACTAATTAGGGGGATCACTACAGAAATTATATAAATGTCTAGCCACTATGCTGTACACCTGAAACTAATACAAAATACTATTGAATGTCGACTGTACTGAAAAAAATAAATAATTTTTTAAAAACTTAAAAAAAACACACCCATATTCCCAAATGGACTGTTTAACATGAAACCATGTGGACACAGCAAAATGATTGAGAGATAAATAGAAAGTATTGAGTGTACTAGGTACACATTTTTTAAAAAGTATATGGGCTAGTAACAGACACACCAGCACTTATAATTAGTATTATTGCTGTTTATTATTATTATTATTATTATTATTATTATTATTATTATTTGTACCTCTGAGGAGATCCCAGTTACATTTTCAAAAAGCAAAGTAAGGAATAAGAGAGAGCTTGCTTTGTGAAAACTGGACAACCTGTAAAATTTAAAAAGGAGGGGAGGAAAAATACAGGAAAGCCTATCAACAGAACAAGAAAAATTGTTGTAACAGATGCAAATTTAAAACATTGAGTCTCAAGTTTAATAATGAATCAGTCATGTCTATGAATGAGACAACAAAGCAGATGTACAAGCAATTGGGAAAAATAGCCAAAAATATATGTATATATGCAATAGGAGCTAGGAGGACAGAAAGAAGAATGGGAAAATTGGTCACTTAAAACAAACAGAAAAAAATATGTAGAAACAATCGCTATGAAATTCTCAGTAATGATGGTAAAGGGTGGACATGAGAAAAGCATTAAAAAGAAACTAAGAATTTAAAATGATAATAGAGAAAATGAAAGACGATTAAATTAGAGAAAACAGGAATTTTGAAGTACGTAATAAAAAAAAACCAAATTTGAAAAATGAAATGAATAGTTAGATAATATGATTATTTTTCAAATTAAATACACAAATCTACATATTGGAAGGTAAATCACATATTGAGAGAAATTGTCCCAGATTAGTCAATATTATGATTCTTCTAATATAACAAATGATACAGGAAATTCCCTAAGACGTGAATATACAGATTAATAAATTATCATATAATGAGCATTTGTGGAATTACCAACTAGACAGAAATGAAGCACAGCCAGCAGCTCAAGAAACTTTTTAATCATTAACCTTTTTTTTTGTCTCCCTCAAGGAAACAAGTTACCTTATTTGTAATATTTGTGCTTAGTTGTCCTGTTTTTAAAATTTACATAAAGGAACTCCCATACTATGAATGTATTACTGTGTGTTTGGCATCCGTGTCTATATAATCTGTGTGTGCAGCTCATGCTTATTGTCATGAAGTGGTCAAATGTATTTATTCTTATAGCTGTACGCTGTTCCTATCCGTAACTCTATGGTAATGTATGTATTCATTCTTTTTGTTGGTGGCCACTTGGATAGTTTCCGTTACCTGCTACTGTCAATATTGGAGCTGTGAACATTCTTATACCTCTCTCTCATTGCACAAATGCATGGATTTCTTTAGTGATTTAAGTAGGAATGGAATTGAGTCATGAGATATGTATATATTCACATACAACCAACTCTTTAGATTCACTCAAATAGATTTTTGAGAGTCTTGACTGACTTTTGTTTGCTTTCTTGCTTCTCATTTCTACAGCTCTATAACTAATTCCTTTAGAAAGCACTGTAGTAGTAATATTATAAGAGAGGTAATATCTGAATTAGACCATCCCAAGCCCAGTTACCTGACTGGAATTTGGATAAACTCTTTGTAGTATGTTGGTTGTTGGGAAGCCCACGGTTTGTAACAGCACTCAGAGCAGTGTTTTCTGGGAAAATGTCAGCACGTGGCTCTCCGTCTGGGAGAATGTGGTATCTTGCAGGATATGTTGACGGGCTCCTCAGAGCCTGGAGGTTGCACTCAGAGTGATGAAATGTAAGAGGAGAGGTTTATTTCAAGCAGAATGCCAAACTTGAGTGAAAATTCCTGCCAGAGGCGGCACATTTGACTTTGACCTATAAGTTAATGTATCATTTAATATCCATGAATTAGTCCCAAGAGGTAATGGACCAAAAATGTGGTTGGGCACTTGAAACTTAATCAATTAGTATTTCACAGGAAGTTACTGGAATGCATCCTATCCAGACAAATTCTGGTTTATTTGCATTCATTGGACATATCCAGGGGCTTTTAAGCCTCACAGATGATGGGGGACTGATAGAGAGGAAGTATTATTGGACCCTAGAAGAGAAGGAATCTGTAGCAATGTGAATTAAAGGTTAATTTTTTATTAAACTTTTTGAAACAGACTCAAGAAGCTAGAACTTATCATATTAGTTCTGCCAGCTGGAAGACAACTCTTCACTTTATGTACCTGAATAACCTTCCAGAGACTTGAAGCAGCAGAAGCTATAGCTACAATTAACCTGATATGTGTTACTGTGGGACAATATCACTGAGAAACATGAAGTACAGAAGCAAGTAACCAAGTAGCACGAGGGAAAAGCACCACAAATTTCTTGAGGGTATTCAGCTAACAGGTTGATTAAAATATGTATTTATATATTTATGACTATGTCAAACTCAAGCATGCATATACCCCATATTTCTGATGCTAAACTATTTTTTCCCTACAGAATCTATTGTTGATTTAATATATTTAAATGTCCCATTTGTCTTTCCCAGTTTATCTGTATGAAATGTGTTTTATTAGGCCCCAAATATAGCATTTGTGCACCCAATCACACCTATCATTAACCTGTACCACGTGACTTATAAGCTCCTTTTTAATGAATGTGTACTAGGCAGTCCTGACTACATAATCTGTGGGCCCAGTGAAAAGTGCAAAACTAGGACCCAAGTTGGAGGAGAGTGTGCGCCTTCTTCTCCAGAGGCTACTGTCTCAACCCGTGGTGGACAGTTGACCTCAAGGCATAGCAAACTGCCAGGCTCACACTCTCAGCATTTGGACTGTGGGTGGTACAGGGGCATAGTCGAGTTGTCCATCAAACACACCATGGCCCTGTCAGCTTAGAATGGGATGGCCGCTGCCTCAACCTGCCCACAGATGGCACAGACCAACCATCTGAGCCCAAGCCTTCCCGGAGTCCAGGTCCCCACAGGGGGCACAGGGCGCAGCAGGATGCATCCACTCCCACCTCATGCCCTCAAACTTCCTGGCCACTGTGCCATGTGGAGGAGCAGTGCAGAAAGGGGGAAGCAATGAGCGTCGGCACTGCACACAAATTGAGGCTGCAAGCCCAGAGCACACGCTCCACTATCACATTTAGGGCACAAAACACAAATTCAAAGATAAAATGACTGAGAATTTCAAGGTAACGACCACAAAGCGTTAAGCCTCTAAGAATGAGTAGCAACCTATGCTAGGTGTACATGCCCCTGTCTTGGGAAAGTTAAAACACCCTCCTCCTCAAAAAGCATCCCCAGGACTGGAGATCAGGACTCAGTTTGGAATGTCTTGGCAATGTCTGTCTGGGCTCAGTCGCACGACTGGCCATGCTCCCACAGACCCTGATGACTTCGTGGAGCTTCACACCGGGGGGGATTGACAGCAACAGACTCCAACAACAGGCACGGGCCCTGTTTCCCATACGTGCAGACTCTGATCACCTTTGGCAAAGCTGAATGCAGGTTTTGGATAAAAGCCTCTGAACCTTCTTTAGTGCCTCAAAACTATTCATAAAGCAGCACAGTTTTTTGAAATCCTGATGAGAAAGACTACAAATGAATTGCCGTTACATTATTCTTCCATTGTCATGATCCAGCCTCTGACTTGGGGGGCTCACTCACCCCTGGGCTAACACGCCCTACTTCCAGGCATCTCTGACCATTAGAGAGTATTCAAGTTGATTTTTCTTTATAATTTTTTGCTTTCTAATCCTGACTCTGCACTATAAAACCGTACAGTAAATTTAATTCATTTTTCTTGTGAAAACGATTTAAATATTTAAGGAGAGACAAAATATCTTTTTTAGATTAATATGTTTTATATTTAGCAGCTGAGAAAAAACTCAGTTAATTCATCCTACTAATAATCATTGAGTGTCTCCTCTTTGTCACTGTGTAAAGATAAACATGATTTACAAGACAGGCATAGTTCCTACTCTCACAGAGACTACAATATTGTTGGTTAGACAGACAATTCTTCAAACAAAACACATATGACAAATGGGGTTGGGGTGGCACTGGAGAACAAGTGCATCTAATCCATACACACCTGAGTCTCACCCAGGTAAACAAGTCCCGCTGTGAGCAGGGAGTGCTGAGAAGGAGACGGAGGAGCTAGAAGGATTCTAGGGAGATGCAAAGTCTATAATAAATTTCAAAGGCAAATGACAACATGATACAACTGAGAACTAAATTGATACTTGGCTCATCTGGGAATAGTGTGCGGAGGATTCAATGAGGAGACAGTCAATGAAATAAAAAGAAGCAGGGCCGTGCAGACCATTGTAACCGATGTTAGCAGGTTTGAATTTGACTTGAAGGTGAAAGGAATCAGTACAGAGTATTGAAAGTGAGCTGCTCACACTTTGCTTAAGCTGGATCGGTCTGGATGCACTAGGAATCACAGGCAGAATGAGGGAAATACTTGAGGCCACAGGACCAGTGTCGAGAGTGTTGAAAAAACATAGCTAAGAGATGGTGGCGCCAGTTCTAAGGAAGGGTGAGCATGGACTGAATGAAGTGGGTGGATACGAGCATTAGAGGATGTAGAAATTGCAGAGCATGTTGTTTGGATGTGAAGAAATGAGAGGGAAGCATTAAGGGTCATACTCCCGTTGCCAAGTACGGCTGACTTATAGATGGCAATGCCCTTCATTGTGGCAGGAATCACAAGAGTAGATTTAAGGGGATTTGAAACAGGTTAGAGTGGAGGGCACTCTTCCTGGTGTGGGAGTCTCAAAAGCACTTGTAACATACAGGTCAGGGGCTTCACGGCGAGAGTGCCTAGAGCTGTGCATCCAGGAGGCATTGTCTATAGATGGTGATCAGACATAGGGACATGGAGACAACTGTTCGGGACATGGTGAGGACTTGGTGAGAAGGAAACTGAGAAGTAGCAGCAGCAGAAGGAGAATGAGAGGGAACAGCACAGTGCGGTGCCAGGAGGGCTGTGGTTCTGGAAAATTAGGAAGGACTTAGGCCCCTCAGTAAGAGAAAGGCTTAGCCCTGTGTAAGAGGCGACTCTACCGGTGGTATGGAGGAGGGGCTTACAGTTTGGGAAGCTTTGGCCTAACAATTCTGTTTTCACTTCAGATAAATGAAGATCGTTTGTTAAGAGGCAGCAGGAAATGTTTGAAATGTCTTAAATGAGGAATAAAGAAGACGGGCAAATAGCAGTGGTGGACTGGACGATGAGGGAGAGAACTGGCCTGAAACATAAAGGTGACGAAGGGCAGGGTGGCCCAGATGAAATTGTCACCGTGAGGTCACAGTAGCATAAATGTGAGCTTTTGAGTGGCATGCTCCAAGAAAACTCAGTAGCCTAGTTTGAGGGATAAAGTTCGTCAGATCCAGGAGAATGGAGGTTGTGTCCACGCCCTTCAGACTTATGACCGAAGGCCTTAAAGATGGAGGACAAGATGAAGAGGCAAATGTGTCACATCTGGATGATGATACAGGACTGAAAAGGCGAGATAAACAAGCTCTATCTCTCTATCTCTATCTCTGTCTCTCTATCTCTCTATATCTATATCTCTAGCTATATATCTATAGATAGGAAAAAATACGTTTCAGTTTATATAATACATATTTATGCACGCCATAATTTATATAATATGTAAATATATACATATATTTTTATATTTCTTTATATATATAAAAAGCAGCATGATAAAATTAAAGAATCTGACTTTCATTTTCACTTTGCAAGCAGAAAAGTTCTGGTATAACATGCATGGTAGTGAGCAATTGAAATGGTTTGTACGGGGTTCCTTGTGAGGAGGAGGCCAGGGTTCAAGGGAAAAATCACTACTGCTGAATAAATGAGAATCTCTTCTATATCCATCTAACAAACATGGGATGTAGCAACATGATTTGATTTCCCTGTGAACAGGATCCCTCTGGCTGCTGCGCTGAGAATAGATGGAAAGGGACAAGCATATAGCAAGATTGCAAATAATCCACCCGAGGGTTGGGTCTTAACCATAATATTCTACCCGTAAACATGATATTAATAATAACAACATAATGATAGTAGCCATGATAACAGGAGAGAAGCTGGAAGACATGGGCACAAGAGCAGGAGGAAGAAGGCACACTTATTTCCACTGTGAAATCAACAGTGAGATTATCACCTGAGAACCTGGCCAGGGGAAGCAGAGCTGGAGGTCAAAGGCCAAAGATGTGCATTGTTGGGGAAGGAACGGACTAGGGAAGCACAGCATGGCTGTTGCACACAATCAATAACTCAACTCGGGTCAGCAATTCCCAGCGACTGAGAATTTCAAAGGACCACTTCCAGCGTGGTTACACATCTTTCTCCAGTCACAGCAGCGGCCATAGCACATGGTGTGGGATTGTCAAAGATACGAGTTTAACCAGAGTTTGAACTGATGGATCAAGGAACAGTCTTGCTTATAGGCACAAGAAGTGGTATAAGGATTGACCATTGAACTTACACTTGATAAATAGGGAAGTACAGAATAAAGTGGGGGGGGATACAAATGCAGGATCAGTGCGCTGAAAACTGCTTGGGGCTAAACTGTCATTGGCATCAGGAGGAGGAGAGCACAATTTTTGAAACGATATTCTGGGGGACTGTAGAGGCTATGATAACATCCCAGGGGGTAACCACCGGAATGAGTGGCCATGGCAGGGAGGACGACCAGTGCCCGGAGAGGATAAGCTCAGTGCCCCGGGGGCTAGATTACAAAGTACGGACTGTGGTTGCTGATGTGTCAATACAGGGGTTTTTCTTTATTTAAATAGTGGACCACATTCAGATAAGATGTTAATAATGGAAGAAATTGGGAGCCAGGCACAGGGGGACTCTCTTTATTTTCTTGGCAAACAGTCTATAAATTTAAAACTGTTCTAAAAATAAAGTTTGTTAGAACTTGATTACCTACATATTAATCGCAATGAGTAAAAAATATAACAGAAAATCTTAGATAATAAATGTCAAAATAAGGTGAAATTAAACAGTATAAAAAAGAAAAGACAATACAACCTGTTGGTCTTTTGAAATAACAATAGTGAAATAGAAATAATTATAATGAGAATAACCAAAACAACCAAGCAAACACTAAGAAAAAAGAACAAAATTAGGGATACAATAATGAAATTAAAATGGGACATAATCACAGGCTGTTTGGAGATTCTGAAAATCATAAAAGTACAATGAACTATTTTAAGCAAATTAATTTTGAAAATGAGATAAATTGCAAAATATGGAAGAAATGTAGGCAATGCTTAAGAATATTCCAAAACTGGTGAAATGTATCAACCCAAAATTTCAAAGAGATAGGTCAACCCGGGGTGGGATAAAGATAAAGAAATCCTCATTAGGATCACACACAAACACTGCTGAAAAATCAGAGACGAAGATAAAAATCTTGAAAAGAACATATAATCGTAAATTAAATGACAATTATGTTGGTAGATAAATTCTCCAAAGAAATGTTGGAAGCAAGAATAAATTGACTATCCTAAAAGCCTGGAAAGAAAAATAACGCTAACCTAGATTCAATGTTCAAGAACAATATCTCCCGCTTGAACTTACTAAAACCACAGAGAAAAGGTGTAAAAATGGTTTTCAGACATTGAGCATTAGACAACTCAGGCCACTGGCCCTTGAAATGGGGGTAATAAAGAGGGTTGTATTGTACTCTGAGCTAACGTTTGGGAGAGAGTCTCCAGGACACAGACCAGTGAGGAGAGAGACGCAGAGTGACAAATCTTCGGTGTTCCCAAGAGGGTCGCATGGGAGCCATCCGCATGGTGCAGATCAACGCATGGACTGGCCGGGGAACCACCCAACAGGGCAGGGGAAACAAATCTGAGCGCTCACACAGAATTATTGATTTCCTTCACTACCCTGGGAAGCCTTGTACGTCAAGCGGGAGCAGCTCGATACTCAGAAGTGAATTGCCTCAGCACTGGTGTAAAATTACTCCTAGACTGGAGGCATCTTGTCTAGCCTGTAAGGCGTCCACAGGGTAAAACACACAAGATTTGGCAACTGATCAAAAGATAAAGTCATTCAACAATGGCATAAACTATGACCCAGAATGAGAAAAAAATTGACCAGTAGAAGCAGATCCAGAATGACCCAAATGATGGAATTAAAAATGACTGTAAAACTATTATTATAGCTTTATTCCATATGCTCAAGAAGATACAGATTGAGCCTCTGTAGTAGAGGTATGGAATATATAAAAATAAAATACCCAAATTGAAAATTTTAGAGGTGAAATAATACAATGGCTGAGATAAAAGAAAAGATAGACTGCAGAAGAAAAGATGTGTGAACATGATGACGTTGTGTTGCTGAGCCGAGGGACAACTTCCAGCAGCTGAAAATATGTCTACATGGAGTCCCTTGGGAAGAAGAGTTGGAGATGAAAAATATTTGAAAGACAAAGCCCATATTAAAAATGTTCAAAACTGTGAACTCACAGATTTAAGAAATTCAATGAACCCCAATGAAAGCAACTACACCCAGAGACGTCATGGTCAAAATTCTTAAAATAAAATCTTAAAAGCAGTCAGAGTTGGGTGAGAGGAAAACACATCATGTACAGAGATACAATTTCTCATTGCAAACCATGCAAACTAGAAAGACAGTGGACTAGGTGTGAGGTAATATCTCATTGTGGTTTTGATTTGCATTCCCCTAATAGCTAGTGAAATTGAGCATTTTTTCATTTGTCTGTTGGCCATTTGTATGTCTTCTTGGGAGAAGTTTCTGTTCATGTCCTCTGCCCTTTTTTTAGTTGGATTGTTTGTCTTTTTGTTGTTGAGTTGTATGAGTTCCTTATATATTTTGGATATTAGCCCTTATTGGAGGCATTGTTTGCAAAAATCTTCTCCCATTTGGTTAGTTGCCTCTTTATTTTGTCAATGGTTTCTTTTGCTGTGCAGAAGCTTTGTGGTTTGATATAGTCCCATTCATTTATTTTAGCTTTTACTTCCCTTGCCTTTGAGGTCAAATTCATAAAATCCTCTTTGAACCCAAGGTTCGTAAGTTTAGTACCTATGCTTTCTTCTATGCAGTTTATTGTTTCAGGTTTTATATTTAGGTCATTGATCCATTTTGAGCTAATTTTGGTACATGGTGACACATAGCAGTCTAGTTTCATTCTTTTGCAGTGGCTTTCCAATTCTCCCAGCACCATTTATTGAAGAGGCTGTCTTTTCTCCATTGTATGTTTTTGGCCCCTTTGTTGAAAATTATCTGTCCATAGTTAGAATGGCTATCATCAACAAGAGGAATAATAACTAGTGTTGGAGAGGCTGTGAAGAAAAAGGAACCCTCATACACTGCTGGTGGGAGCGTAAATTCATCAGCTGCTGTGGAAGGCAGTGTGGCAGTTCCTCAAAAAATATAAGAATAGAATTATCTTATGACCCAGCAACCCCTCTCCTGGGTATATACCCAAAAAATCTGAGAACATTTATCTATAAAGATATACATACTCTATGTTCATTGCAGCTTAATTTATGTTGCCCAAGACATGGAAACAACCAAAGTGTCCTTCAATAGATGATTGGATAAAGAAGATGTGGTATATATACACAATGGAATACTACTCTGACATAAGACAAAATACTGCCATTTGCAACAACATGGATGGATCTTGAGATTATCATGCTACGCAAAATAAGTCTGACAGAAAAAGTTGAGAACCATATGACTTCATATGTGGGTTATAAAACTGAAAGCAACAAAGGAACAAGACAAACAAATAAAGAAACAAAACCTCATAGACACAGACAACAGTTTAGTGGTTACCAGAGGGTAAGGGGGATGGAGCATGGTAGAGGAGGGGAAAGGGAGTCAAATATATGGTGATGGAAGGAGAACTGACTCTGGGTGGTGAACACACAATGTGATATATAGATGACATATTACAGAATTGTACTCTGTAAACCTATGTAACATTACTAACCATTGTCACCCCAATAAACTTTAATTTTAAAAAAAGAGAGAGGACATTTGAATTATTAAAAAGAGATTCTTCTTTTTTAATAATTTAATAATTTAAAAAAGAAATATAGTGGAATAAAATCTTTAACAATTAAAAGAAAAGAAAACCTTTCTAGAGTTCGATGCAACCAAGTATCTTTCAACAACTAAGTGAAAGCTAGAAAATGCAGCTGCACAGAGGCTAAAGGACTTCACCATCAGCAGAACTGCATGAACATTAAAGGCTGTCCTTCAGGAAGAAGAGGCAGAAACCAGGATCTATGCGGAGGAGACAGGCACCACCACGGCCCATCTGTGGGCGCTGACGGTGCTTGAAGGTAGATGTGGGTAAGTTAAAGGTGTATGTGATGAAGCATAAGGTAATCACTAACTGCCACAACAATGCAGTACAGCTGACACGTTTTAATGGAGATAAAATGAAATTTAAAAGTACTTAACTTTGTATTAAAATTACAAAAATACATATGCTTCTTTTCTAATTAGTGCAGCATTATTTGTAATAGATAAAGTTGGAAAAAGCGAAAATGGCCATCAACGGAAGGTTTGTTGAATAAACCCACGCAATACAATTCTAAAAAGCTAAAAGGGCATAAGCCTTTTTTTATACACAGTTTTGGATTATTTTCCAAGAAAAAAATTAATTAAAATGTGTAGGTTACATTACTATTCATCTAAGAAGTAAAGAATACATGCATATATGTAGATGCTTATATTTAACAATAAAAGAATAAGCCAAAATTTTTGAATACTTATAGAAAGATGAAGTGAATGTACTAAGGGATAAAAGCTAGTAGTTTTGAAATATACTTTGTTTCATAGATTTATCTTGCAATGATGGAAACAGCTTATATAAATATAAAAAATATATTTTAAAATGAAACTCAAATAAAAAACAAATGAACTAAAAGTTATCAATTTGGTGGTAAAACCTAACAGAGTGAAACCATTCCAAATAACTTTAAATTCAATAAATTTACACACACACACACAAACACACACACACACACACACACACACACACACGCACAAATACATGAAATGCCAGACAATTAAGTTCATGAACTTTCCACTGTGTAAGTGCATAGTAGAAAATTTGTGAACTTAATTGTCCAACTGCACACAGCATACATATATATATGTGTGTACACACACATATATATATACACATATACACACACACACACACATATATATATACACATATATACAAATAGATGATGATGGCAGGTAGTTAGATAGATATGAGTAGATAGATAGATAGATAGATAGATAGATAGATACATACATACATACATACATACATACATACATACATAGATATGCTAACGCTTTTAGACATGGAATAGAAAATTATCTTGGGAACCGAATTTTCAGCGTGGGAGTAGAATATATCAATCTAAGTTTGATATTGGCAAATATTATGCTGATTGTCATTGATGATGTATATGGATTTATTTATCTCATCTTACCTTGTGATTTTTAAAGATTATTTTATCTTTCATTTTCTTGTCTTGACATATTTCCTTTATTGGTGACTTAAAAATTTTGTTCTATTTCTCAAAATACATTTCTCCTTTAGTTTAGAAGCTGTATACACTATGTCTAGTCAGCTAAAGCTCGTTTTAGATTTTTTGCATGCCTTCTCAACTTAAAAATTCTAATATTAAAATATTCTTTCTTCATCCCTAATATAAAAGCTCTCTAAGTTCTACTTTTATGAGTTATTATTAGTCAAATGTTCATTATCGTGTTTTGTATTAAACAAATTCCTATTATTTTATACAGATAACTTGATTTTTAATCTTATTTCTGAATTGCTTTGATAATGTACAGTGACAGATTTTATATCATGTCTGGAGTTGAATGCTCATGATGGAAGCAGAAGTAATCTAGATACCAGCATGCTTCTAAACAGTGAGATTTTGGGTACAGACTGCTGCAAATAATGCCAGCCACGGGCCGTGTCAGTGTACACCAGCCATGGGCAGAGCGCCCATTTGTAGCCACCTCTTGTCACATTCAGTGAAAAATAGAGGAAAAGCCGGAGCAGACCATCTTGTAACTGATGACTAGTGAGGTCAGATATGTCACCAAAAGTATGGAACGCAAGGGGGTAAATCAATGAGCAGCGATCTCTTACTTAATCATCAGAACACCCCTGAACTAAATGCTTACGCTTCCCCATTTTTCAGAGAATTCATGTGTCCTCACCTGCCAGGACTGTCACAACAAAGCACTGCAGACTGGGCGACTCAAACCACAGACAAATTTCTCACGATTCTGGAGGCTCCAAGTCGGAGCTCAAGGTGTCAGCAGGGCTGGTTCCTTTTGAGGGCTCTCTGCTTGGTGGTAAATGCCTGGTCTCTTCCCTGAGTGCTCACATGGCCCTGTCTGTCTGTACTCAAATCTCCTCTTCTGGGAAGTATACCAGGCACACCAGACCAGGGCCTTCCCTAGCGACCGCATTTTAACCTAATCACCTCTTTCAGAACTCCATCTGAGGGTACAGTCATGGTCTGAGGGATTGGAGTCAGTACCCCCACATGTGAATTTCAGTGTGGGGGAAGGGAGAACCATTCTGCCCAAAACAATGCGTTTTAGGCTTATTGAATTAAATAGATTGACTAAGATCAGACAAGCCCCTAGAAATCAGGGTAGCCAGGTTTCAAACCAAGCCCTCTTTGTCACCGATCCCATGCTTTTACGATAGAAACTGTCGACGAGAGAGAACTCTAGTATCTTAGAACGTTATTAGTAGCATTCCACCGGTAGTATAGCTTATTAGCATACGTTTTCATCCAAATGTTTAACAATTTATTTGTACTTATTTCCACTCTAAATCATATAAAATATAAAAATAAATCCTATTATTTCCAATGTCAGGACAAAGCTTACTAAACTAAATATAAACATAAAGGCAGAAAAATATTTCCCTCAATATTCATTTTGTTGAAAGAACTATTATGCAGCTATTTCATTTTCACATATGAAGTGTAAGTTTTTACATTATTTTTTTGCAGCAAAACAGAGATACATTTGTTTTACTAAATGTATCTGAAATCAAAATGGTTCACATTTATGGGTATAATTTATTGCTACTAAACGTTGCTTGGATGGATCCTTACCTTTGTTGATCGAAGATATACTTGTTTATTTTCCTCGTTTAGTAATTTTTATATGTCCATTTTTCATATGTCAACTCACTGACGGGTGAGCCTACCTACAAGTCTGATCGGAACGCAGCAAGCTTACCTGCTAACAGCTGGAGTGCTGTCCAGGACAGGCAAGGATGTGGCTGCAGGGTCCCTCCTTAGCTTCCATCCCGAGGCTGCAGACTTATTCAGGATGTGCTCTCACAGAGACAGTAGCATTCCTTTAAATGTGTAGAGATATATTATTAGGTGACTAATAATTATTAGGTAACTGTTACGCAGTCCAGAGCAAAACTTACATTGTTTCCAACTATGTCCCCAAAGGAATCACTCACATCAGACTTCCTTAATTCTGATACTTCCGTTACAAATCTCAGAGAATAATATTATTGATCATAGGGATTGTTCAGGATACTGACATTAAGGACGATTGGTGAAAAAAAGAACATAAATTTTATATATTATGTAAAAAATGTTTCGTTCTACTGTTTATTTATATATATATGACATTTACCCATAAAGTCACATTCACTTTAGATAGGCATTTATGTAACAGTGATGTTATTGTTGAATCAAATCATTGCTCCCTAAAATTTGTAGAGAGTGGTGATAAGATTACTCAAGAAGGCAGGAAATGGAGATCATGGCCAAGATTGAAATGTTTTCCCAAATGCTGTTTTTCTTGCTGCCCATACGTCCATTTGTCCCTGAGGAAAATGCAGGCTCAGGTCATTGCCTCTGAGTCTCTTGAGTACAATTAGAGATACGTGAACACACACTGCCAGCCTGTTAAGTCTGTATATTGAATTTCAAGTTTGCAATAGTGAAATCTGATATCATCTATAGTCTACACACGTCAGATCTGTCTAGTTGAGATAGGAGCTCTTAAATTCAGTTCAAACCATAATTGACAAATAATTTGGGCTTCCTAACATTTACAGCTTTTTGTACATTTTAAAACTTGCATGATTACAATTCAATACTTTAAAAAAAATGTTTCGTTCTACTGTTTATAGCATATTTTATTTAGAATAAATGGGAGAGGGGAATATAAATATTACTTCCAAAGGCTTATTGTATGACTGAATCCAATACATACATACCTGTATTTACCTTTAAATGTATATGAATTTTAACCATAATTTCCCTCCTTTCTAAACTACCCTAATATATCTAACAGGATGCTCAGTGTACTAGTGTATATTTTATAAAAAGCATTTTAAGAATCACTTCATAGCACAGTGGGAGACTTCTAACTATTTCTTGCATGTTTTTAAATGAATTTTCTCAATCATGGGCATTTAGCATATTTCTTAACGAAAAACGAAATGCTTATATGGAAGACCATTTCTTTTGTAAGTGGTTGTTTAAGGTTTTAGTGACGAATAAAGGACCTAAGTTATCCGTCCCAAACAAAGTGCATGGAGAGTGTGGATGCCCAGTTACTACAGGAGTACTCTCCACTGGGATAGGCGACCCTTGGGGTATAACAGCCAGTTTGGGAGAAGACTAGGTATGTCAGCCCTACATAGGAACTGCAGTGGAGCCTACAGCACCGAGTGATAGATAATCATGACGTCTTTACTGGGCGTAGAAAATTTTCTAAATGGCCCTCAACGCTTTTCTAAATGACCCTTGAACACATATAAAAGGCCCTAGAGTGTTGCTGTAGTGTCACTTTGGTTTGAAACAGCCAATGTACTATGAGCTACTGATGAAATGAATGAGTCTCAGGAGCGAACAACAGCCACTGTAACTGCCAAACTTCCAGAATTTCCGTAGTAAACACCTACAGTCAGTATGCATGTCGCTGCTCGTGCCTAACACCCCTCACTCGTTCTGGCAGCTGAGCATACAAGCAAGAAGCAAGGAACCTCATTCGCAGCCTTGTTACTGACCCAAACTACAGAGTATTTCCTCAGCCAGAAGCACCACCGGGGCCTGAAAAAATAAAACAACAGCAACCCCTAGAAGACTGAACCTTAGCAGAACTTGATGTGGATGGCCATGTAGATCTGATTCAAACCAGGTATTTCTGTGGCTGAAAAACGGGAGTGCCTAAGTGCCAGCATCTACCTCCTACGCATCAAAGCATCAATAGATGCATCCATTGTCAGTACAGAGTTGGGGTTCATCTTAGCCACTTTAAAAAGCCTTCATATTTTGTTCACTTTACTAAATACCTGTCAAGGGACAACTTTATAAGTTTCTCTTTAAAGACAACAAATTAAGAGTTTATGCTGGTTACAAAAATTGCCCATTTCATAGAGAGATTTTTCTTACTGTCTTCAATAAACTGACAGTATTATTTGCTCAACATTGGTTTTTATTTACAAATCATGTTTCACCAAATCCCATTGCATATTTTGTTCAAATGTTTCATTCATCACCCTCAGTTTTAAATTATACTATATGGAATCTTTTAGCTGCTGCTGTCATTACAATTCCACATCCTTGGACATAATATGCTATGAGTACTTATCAGCTTAGCCATTCTTCAAGGAATTAGGTCAACCTCAAATTTTAAAAGGCACTTGATAAAATAAAGCATAAATTGAAATTTTAAAAAATGTATTCCAGATATATTCCTAATCCTTCCAGGAATCGTAAAAAGAAATATATTAACTAGTTTGATATTTTTACATTAATGTACTTATTTCCATAATGGAACTATATTTCAATTAAAGCTACCAATTAAGAAAGTCTGCTGAGTACACGGACTGTCCTAGAAAATGCAGAATCAGGACAATCCATTGTTTGAGGCATGACTTAGCATAACGTTTAGTCTTATGGAGGAGGCTGGGGGAACTATCTCAGGGCACTAAGGGATATTAAGGTCAAGACAACAAACAGAAGAAGATGTAAGTCTATTGTATATTTTGATTTTTACAAATTCTGAAATATAAGGTCAAATAATTACTGCCAGAAGTTCCAGCTTCTACCAAAAGTGGAGACAGCTGGTAAAGGTATTTTTTCCATATAATTATTATAAATGGAAATAAATAAAACTGGATAATCTACAAATTGGTAACTTTCTGAACCTATCAGAGAGTTGAGATTTAGGACAATTAAATGCCCTGGAATCTCAGGAAAGACAGGTACCTCTTAGCAGAGATGAGCTGCAAGCCTTGGCTCACCTGTGGCAGAGCATGGGAAGAAGACATGGATGACCCCTCCAAGCAGCTAAGACTGGAGCTGTATAGACACTGGCCTGGGATGAGATAAGGGGTCCTCAGGAAGGAGTGATTTGCTGCCAATAATTAGAGTACAGAAAAAGTGATGAGATGTTGTTCTACCCTGAACGTTTGCTATTTGGTCCTGCTGGGGGTCTCTGGGAAATGCGGTCTAGGGCTATTCGAGCTGAGAGGTGGGGAGTCTGGGTCACCCCCTCTCTCACTCGCCATGCCCCGTTGGTTGTGGTCTGCTTCCGGAACACGAACTGTTCTCCAGCAGAAAAAGCAAACTGGGCAGGGTTGCAGGCTTGGCAGTGCGTAGCCTATTATAGAAGGAGGAGAGGGATGTCAGGGGCATGCATGTCTATGGATTTGCTTACACATGCGGTCCCCCAACAACAAGGAGAGGACATCAGAGGACAAGTGTTCTCTGAGAGAACTTCAGCTTAAATCAACAGAAGGGCAAATGTGAATCCCTAGCTGTGCCAGTTACCTTGGTGGGATTTTGTTAGTAGTGCCCCCTTTCACTCAAAATGTCCCATTGTGGAAAATCAATTATAAGATCATATACATAAAACACGTATTACAAGCAAGAATAAGACATCGAACATATCTATCAGTATAAGGAAAAGCTGAAGTTATTAGAATAATCCACAGTTTAAACTGTTTTACTTTTGAGCCTCCAACGTCTAAACAACAGAAAAGCAGCATGAAATACATTGCTATCCAGAAGAAGTAAAAGGTGTTCGGTTTTTTTTCCAGGAATGATTTCAGGTCCTTTACTAATAATAACTAACCAACTGCTCCTGCTACCCCTATCATGAAGCATGATGACCTTCTGCTCGAATACGGAGATCAATGAGGTCATAGAATGTTCTCGAACTTATCCAGTCAGAAAGTGGCAGGGCGGGGACTAGCACATGGTCGTCTTGGGCCCTGGGGCCTTGCTTTTAACTCCACATTGCGCTGCCTTCATCAAATGACCATAGAAAGTGCAATCAAAACATTGCATTTTGGTTTTCAGCATGTTTATTTTATGAGTAAATTATCTTATTAACATAGTATTAATTTGCCTATATCAATTAAATTTATTGATACATTTATAATTTAGTTAATTATATAATTATTACCTGTAT
Organism: Rhinolophus sinicus; assembly: GCF_057876585.1. Lineage (NCBI taxonomy): Eukaryota > Metazoa > Chordata > Mammalia > Chiroptera > Rhinolophidae > Rhinolophus > Rhinolophus sinicus. The sequence goes on from NC_142504.1 coordinate 4,051,480, forward strand.
TATCAATGATTAGTAAAATTAATTTAATGAACCTGAATTAAGTAAGCCATTTTCAGGTCAGAAAAATTACTTTTCAATTTATTATTATATTTTAATTTCCTGGAATTTTCCTTTTTGTTTTCTCCCAGGTACTGATTTCTCAAAATTTTCCCTTATGACTGAAAATTTAGATACTCAAAAGATTATATTGACCTGAAAAAACTAATTTAGGATACTGTTGACTTTAAATCAGTCATGAGTTTGATGAAGCAAATAGGTCAGATGGAAAGCAAGAACACTACTTTCTTACTGGTTTACACATGGGTAAGTCCATAATATTAACCAAAAAAAGCATCCTTGGGATGTCCAGGTTGTCAAAGAGAAAGGAAAAGCTCCGTGGTATCAGGAGCCCAGCTGAGCTGGGAGAGATGCTGAGATGTCAGGTGTCCAAGAGGCTGATTGAAGCAACAAGCCAAAACTGGAAGACTTAAGGCTTTCCTCACTCACTAACATGGAATAAGTAAGGGTCTAAAACTTGAGGAAGTGCCAGCAGCCCCTCTTCAATTCTCCCCCATGGAGTGGCGTGTGGCTGAGGGTCAGGTAGTTCCGCATGGACCTGGGGTTCTCTCACTACTGAGGAGCCCCCCCAAAAAAATTTCCTGCTGTTTTATAGACCCTGGCAAAGGCCAGGAGTAGAAAAACACTGGGTACTGAGTCAGGGTGGGGAAACGTGTCTTCAGTATTTCTCCCTTCCCCACACCATTAGTAGGTCTCCTCAGAGGCTCCTAAAGAAGACCTTTGGCCAAAGCCTCAGATAACGAGATGTAGAAATGAAGGATGGGTTAGGAATAAGTACATGCAAAACCCACAACCACCACCAGGGGCCTGAGTGCTTGACCCCCGCTCCCTTCAGTGTCTGCGCTGTGGGGAGGGCTGCCTTCCCGGGAGGTCGGAGACCTGTGGTCAGACCCAAAAGAGCACACAACAGGTTTGGAATCAGGAGCCAGAGCCCTCAGGTGGGGATCTCTTTCCAAGTAGCTCTTCAGGTCTGTTTGACCACTTACCAAGATCTTCTGAGGGATGCTGTACAAAACTGTTCTTATGCTTGATATTGATGTGTTATGATTTCAGCTCTCCAGTTGTGACTATCAAGCCAGTGAAACATGGGAAAACAATGGCTATCTCTATCCATACGGTTGCTCAGTATATTTGAATGAACTTTGAATGTTTTGCAGGTTTATTAATGGGAAAATGTGGAAATAGAAATGTAGGCCATTTTGCCTCATTCAGCCACAGGAAAAGCGATCTTGCTGTAAATATGATCACCTTAAGTTCAGAGGAGCGAGAAGCTGGACCTCACCGGGATGGGGCTGATGGCTTCAGATCAGCTTAGGGGTCCTGGCTTAGATAACACTGCGAGAGGCGGTGGTTCCCCTCGCACTAGGGAAACGACAGGAGAGCAGAGGAGCTGGTCTTCAAGATGATGGGAATCCCAGGACCAGCAGGACCCAGTTTCTCTGTCACTTGTCTGAACCCCACCACAAGAGATCTGGCCCTTTACTCAATAGCATCATATGTATGTACATGAGCTAGACAATTGCCACTGTGTACATGACAATCCCAGGCCTTCTCATGCTTATTTTGGCTCTAATTAGACCTGGATCTCAGTAAAAATATATATACCCCATAATACAAAAATAATGAATAGACTCTTAATAAGATCATTTTTAAGCTTCTGTATCATGCCATGGTGATACTATCTCTTTCAATACTTTTAAAGCCTTGGAGGTAGGTGCTATTAGCCCTTTTTATAGAGAAAGAAACTTCAGCTTAGAAAGATGAATGAATATGTCCCAGTTCACACAATTATAGGAGCAGGGAGTATGATAAACTTTCAGAAACTCTGAGACAAACCTATTTGCCCCAGGATTGAGTTTTCTCCAATTTACATAAAGCCGAGCAGAACCCAGCGGGCATGCTCGGAACATCTTTATAAACATAAAAAATGGCACACCAGCTTCGTCTGAACTTTAAATCCCCCAGGGATAATTACATCATATATTTTCCATTATTGGAAAAAATGTACCACAATAAGCCTTGACTACCGTGCTATTATTCATTTAAAAAGTATTAGAATGGTAAGAATAAATAACACCCTAACAGTTTCGGAAAAAAAATCAATATCACTAGTTCTTACAGTAAATATCCATACTGTGTTTCATATGACAAGGTTACCACAAGACTTTTGATCTTCGTTTTTTAATAAATTGCTATCATTTTTTTTCTTAGCATTAGACTAGCAAGCTTTCCATAGATGAAAGTTATAACCCAATCATCTTAGAAGAGTAATATTTATTCTACTTGTTAGTGCTGTTAAGAATGTTCTGATAGTCCAACTGGGAGTGTTTATGTTTACTTTGAATAAGTCTGTTTTTATACATAACAAGTATAAATGTTTGAAGGCAAAACTAATCTATGCTGTTCGATGCCAGGTAAATGGTGCTGTTGGGGGTGAGTGATGATGACCGGAAGCCTGCTTCCAGAAGTTAGGTATCTTCTTGTCTTTGATTTGCTTGTCGGTTACCAGATTGGGCTCAGCTTTAGCAAATTCATCTGCGGGCACAACTTGTACGTGGAGGCATGCCACGATTTGTGACTTCTGCATATTCATATACAATTTGATTTAAAAAGCTTTTTTCCCCCCCTTCTTCTGCCTCGCGCCCACCCCTCCACTCTGGTTCAAGCCGTTGTTTCTCAGTCTAGTTGTGTAGGACACAGCTCCCTGGCCCATGCTGGTATTATGAGCCTTGTGCTCCCCCCTACCGGCTGAGGCAGTCGGTCGCAGGTTGTTGGTGGGCTGCTCACAGCAGCTCACAGCCCCTCATGGCAGCCCACGCCGACCTTTAGCTGCTCATGGCAGCCCAGCTCCAGGGAGAGCTATTGTTCACAATCTCAGCTGTAGAGGGCGCAGCTCACTGACCCATGTGGGAATCGAACCAGCAACCTAGGCGTTAGGAGCATGCGCTCCGACGACCTGAACCACCAGGCCAGCCCTAAAAAGTTTTTTAAAAGAAAATGTAGCAAAGTAAAAAAGTCCTTTAAAAAAGTTACTTTGTCAATGATCAGTTGATAGATTTTAAAGAAAAAGATGGAAATGTACCTACCAGCTCTTTCGGCATAGAGCATTTAATCACTCACTCAAATTTGAAATATTTGGGAATTTTAAATCTAAATATAGATAGAGATTTCATTTAATTTCCCTAAATTTGTTTATTTGAACCCAGGCCTTACTGACCACCTGATATTCTCACTTTACAAATTAAATCATTAGACCTATCTATTGCCTATTGGTTCTGCTTCTCTGGGAAACCCTAATCTAATAACCATGTGTGGGGGGAAAACAATAGCCTGATTTTGAGCTTCAAGTGGGACCTTAAGGATTTTACGCATATTGTAAAAGCTGTGGAGAGAAGGCCCTTCCTCGAGAAGAGAAAACCAACAGAAATAATAGTTGGGCTGAAGGACAGTGAACCTTGTTCCAGTCACACCAGGACTTGTACCAGCTGTGTCGGCTGCTCGAGTTCATCCACAGAGGACTCACAAGCTGCCAGTTCCTGGGAAGATGAGCCCAGGCTGACTAACTGCAGACACGCAGACCCCTTTCCCCAGGGAGCAGTCAGGTAAGGCAATGGTGATGCTAACGCCTGTGGGCCTCGGGCTTTATGCGCTCACTGCATGCTCCCTGGAGCTTCAAGAAGATCTGGCCCTAAATGCTGGTTCCCTTGACAAACATTAAAATTCATTTATAAATCCACACCACATACTCACATCTCAGGGGAGGAGCAGCGGTACATCAAATTAAAATTTAATTTTTTCTGCGATATGACTATTACTGGGGATATTTAATGATTTTATTCATGAATTGGAATATCAAGGTATAGCAGTACATACATATTGCATTATTTAAGGAGTCCTAATAATTTTATAGCCATTTTTGAAGTACTTAAAATTCATTCTTAGGTGTAAGAAAAGGTGACAAAGAATCGCTAGCAGGGACTTTATCTAATCCCATGTGAAAAATACTAAAGTACCAATATTAAAATTTCATTTATCTGTCAAACCTTGGAAAGCAAATGGCAAAGACAGATCTTTTCATGTTACAAATAAAGATATGAGTTACAGGGAAGTTCAAGTTTCTTATCTAATGTGAGCCAATATGTCACTTCAGCAGCTGAGGGACAAAGAACACATATCTGCCTGAAACTGGAGACTGGCATTCATCAGGCTGAATTCCAGTTATGAAAACAAGAAATGACGATTGCCACAGCCTAATGGAAATTCAAGAGCAGGAATGTTGCAAAGAGCGTTGTTTTTCATAAGAGACCATGGATTGAGCATGTTGATTTCATAAATGGACTTGTGCTGGTAAGCGGGCTGTTCCCTGTTCTGTCAGGATTTCACCTGTTCAGGTGAATTAAGTAAGTAGCTCTTATTGTTCATTCTGTAAAAGTCTAAGTGCCACATGAGTAATTTGATGGGAAAGACGAAAGGATATCTCAACCTCATTCCTTTCCAGGACTAACTATCTACGATATGGGAAAATAGAAGTGCTTCTTGGAATGATTCCTAGGAGCCGTTAAAAGAATCTACAAAAGTAAAAACCTATGGAGGTAAGTCAGGATACACCATGTTTTCCCGAAAATAAGACCTACCTAGCCAGACCATCAGTTCTAATGTGTCTTTTGGAGCAAAAATTAGTATAAGACCCAGTCTTATTTTACTATAATGTAAGACCCAGTCTTATTTTACCATAAGACCCAATCTAATATAGTATTATACCGGGTCTTGTATTAGTTTTTGCTCCAAAGGACGCATTAGAGCAGATGGTCCGGCTAGGTCTTATTTTCAGGCAAACACGGTATTAAGTGCATTGGCCTTTGCATCTAATTTGACTGTAATTAAGAGTTAATGAAAAGAGTGGACAGAAAGAGTTCTAGAAAATCTTCTGCTGAAGGTCAATGGAATGTACTAGAATGTCTCTGCTTCTACAAAAAAAAAAATGTTTAGCTGGAAAACAAAGACACAAGATCAAACTGATGCATGTAGTATTTGAAGGAAGTATAACTCACTTAAATCATTTTCTATGGCTCTCTTCTAAGGTTAACAAGATTATTTTTTATTAAATTTTAAATGGAGTTTTGTTTTACCTCTCATGTTTGTTTCACACCAAATGTCAGATGGTGTCCAGGATATTTATGTGTTTTCTGTGTATCCCGTTTACAGTACATGGAATGAACTCAATATATTGATGCCTTTGGATGGTACTGAGAGCTATTGTTTTTCCCCCAAAATAAGATCGGGTCTTATATTAATTTTTGCTCCAAAAGACACATTAGGGCTTACTGTCAAGGGGTGTCATCCTGAAAAATCATGCTAGGGCTTATTTTCCAGTTGGGTCATGTTTTTGGGAAAACACGGTATATGTCATATTGCAACAGTGAGTATATGGTTAAAATGAAATTCAAATACAACTTCATATTAATGGGGAAATTTGATGTCTTATGATGATTCTTTTCACTAATTATAATGACAAGTAGAGACTTAATGCACATGTAGTGAGCTGAACAGTGTCCCCAGAAGATAAATGCCCATGTGGCATCTCAGACTGTGAGCTTGTTTAGGAACAGGGTTTCTGCAGCAGTGGTTATTTAACATAAGGTCATCCTGGATGAGGGTGCGTGCTCACACTGATGACCGGTGTCTTTATAAGAAGAGAACAGGACACTCACAGACACACAGGAAGTCCCTGTAAAGACAGAGGCTGGGATGGGATGAGGCGAACATGAGCCAAGGAGCGCTGAGAACTGCTGGCAACGGCCGGAAGTGAAGAGAGAGACACAGGACACACACTCCCCCAGAACCTGCAGAAAGAACCGACCCCACTGACACCTTGATGTCAGGTCTCTGGCCTTCTGAACCATAAGAGAATAACTTGTTTTTATTTTAAAGTCACCCAGTTCGTGTTCATGTGTTATGGCAGCCCCAGGGATAGCATATTCCAATTATATTTAAAAATTTGTTAATTCTACTTGACTTCCATTTGTTAGAAACTTTGCAAAATCTAATTTTAAATCAAGATAATAAAGGACTTAAAAAAAATAATCTTTTCAAAGTTGTATAATTAATTGTTTAAAAATATTGCAAATATTATTACTCAGCATAGTATTCTTCTAATGAGAAAAACTTGTAGTCGGGGATCATTTTTAATGTGTTTGTCAAGTCTGTTTCTTTCACTGTCTCACCCTCTCTTCCAGTTAGATGCACAATTTCATTGCAGTGTATGTGGGGTTACCTCCCAGGCACCCTCTAGAGGACGAGGCACTCATTACACAGCCGCTGGGTTGTGGGGGGTGGGGGCGCACAAGCAGCTCTCAGCTGAGTCCCTCTTGGAAACTTCCGGTTGGCTGAAGAGAGCTACTTCCTCCCAAGGCTATGCCTCCTTCCTGGGGACAGCCCATGTCAAGTGACTGGCTAATGTAAGGGGATAAAGGCCAGTTCCCTTACTCCAAATGGGACAGAACTGGAGTGCCTTTCCAGCGTTAGCGCTCCCCAGGGGAAGGTTGGCTGAGGTTGTGTGGGGGCTAAGTAGTTCAACTTCTTGTCTGCCCAAGCCTGCTCCTTCCCTCCCCAAAGCACTCTTCAGGGCATGTCTTGCACACAAATCTCACTTCCACAATCTGCCTTCCAGGAAATCCAACTGCAACATCTGGAAACCAGGAGATGTCTCTTCAAGACGCTCCTAGGCCACCAACTCTATCATAAGTCAACAGTATTTCCTACTGCAGTCGGCTCCCTTACAAAACGAGAGGACTGTACTCATTTTTTTGTGTGTTTCAGATCACCTCTAGCTCTAAAGTATTGAGAAATTTTGTCAAAAAAACAGTACAGGTATTTATTGAAAAAATGTGCATATATGTGAGTGAACTCGGGCAGTTCAAACCTATGTTGTTCAAGGGTCAAATGTCTGTATATTTTATATATTTATATGTACATATATAAATTAAATGTGGCAGAGATTGAGATATAGATATCAGTAACAGCACACCAATACATATTTTCTAATCCATAAACTACATAATACTTAGTTTGACTTTGTAAAATAAAGAGAAATGCAATGAAGTGCTCATAAATATGAGAGAGAAGGAGAAACTATGTTTTGAGAGAGAAAAAAAATGTATTAACTTTGAATTTCAAAGCTGTGATCAAACTTGTGTAACTTGCCTCAATAGTTGCCAGTGTTAGCACATGACTAGTAAGTAACTAACCTATGCAAAGTTTATCTTTTCTTTCTGATCTCCCTACTCTAACCTGAATACAAGTAAAATAAAAATTTAAAAAAAGGAAAGAAATATGAGGGAACATCTTGCTTACACATTTACTTTTAGACTGTGAACAGTCAAACAAATATTGGATATAACATATGTAAGAACAATTTCCTTTCGGAAAAGGTCATGACCTCAACCTTTCCTTCTAATTATTTGCAAGTCTTCCTGAGTAAACCTGCCCTCAGAATACATTGTTAAACAAGCAAGTGAAACAATTCATCTGATGCTTAAAAGAAATAACTACCTCTGGATGAGAGTTGCATAATGGGTCTTATACCCACAATTAGCTTTTGAATGCCATCTTAAAGGTGACCTTGATTTATTTAGCTGATTAATCAGTAGATACTTTATGGAGTTCAATATTCTAAAGATTGATCAGAAAAGGAAACTTTTAATGTCCTTAATGGGGTCATTAGTGATATTACCAAATGAAATTAAACTGAAGGACAATCTCAACAAACCTTTTTTTGGTTCTAATAGCATACCCCTGGGAAAGTTAATAGCTAGTGTAAATTGATGCCTATTTCCTTTACCTCATTTTCGTTATCTGGCTTAAATAGATAACAGATGATTACATTGAATATAAATTAGAAGCATTGCCTATTTTCTAAACTTGACTCTTATAAAAATAAATGCATAGACCTTTATAAACTCAAGGAGAATTTTTATGGAGAGTCAATAGTACTTTATGAAGTTGGTACATTTTTAATGGACAATAATATAACTGTATATTTTTTGCTGTAGGATGACACTAGTAAATTCATGATTTTGCTATTGATTCCTACTTCATTCTGTGAATAATTATGCCAGATGATGAGACTTTCAATCATAGGAAAGAAAGCATCATCTAAAGAGACAGCTTCTCAAATATACTTTCCTGTGCTATCACCAAATGAGGACATGTCATAATATGTATATTGAAATAAACTGTACAGAGAGGTCAGGGGTTGCTGATTTTCATGCAGAATTCACCAAGTACTAGGGTACATAACTTTGGAGTCTTACCCTGCTCTTTTCTTGATTGGAGAATAATTTTACATGTCGGTCTTCCTCTATAGGGTTTGTGTAAAAATCAAATCAGATCACATGTGTGAAAGTGACATGAAAACTATACTATAATACATAAAGAAACAATGCTGTATAACTGGGCTTCATATTGCTCTTGTAAGCAGCAGGAAGAACTCTGATTATGGTTTCTTGCTGAAGTCAGTGAAACAAACCTAAAAATGTACATGTTTGCCTTATAGCTAGGACTTGTGAGATGGGAAATCAACCTTAAATAGTTTGTAATATATACAGGGTGCCAAAAAAATGTATACACATCTTAAGAAAGGAAAACTGTATTCAAATAGTAATACTCAATATATACCAAAAACAAAAGATGAATACAAGTCACGTTTGACTCCTGCAATGACAAGAGGTGCTCAAAGTGGTTACCATCAGCGTCCAGAAACTTCTGATGATGGTGAACTACTGCTTGAGCAACGTTGACCAAGTTTCCACTTATGTACATTTTTTTGCACCATATGTGTGTGTGTATGTGTTTGTGTGTGTGTGTATATATATATATATATATATATATATATATATATATATATATATATATATATATGAACAACAACTGGCAATCAGGGTTTCCAATGTTATATTCAATATAAATTTCTCATGACATATGCTAAAAAGAAAAATGAATAAAAACACCAAAAAATGGTCAAAACTAATAAACAAGTTTGCAAGATCACAACCTACAAGTTTAACATACAAAAATTAATCCCATTCGCAATAGCATCATAGAGAATAACAGATAAGAATAAATTTAATAAGAGAAATGTAACATTTGTACACTAAGAAAATGACAAAACATTGCTGAGAGAAATTAAAGATGTAACTAAAGCGAGAGCTATTCTATATTCATGGCTGAAAGACTCAATACTCTTAAGATACCATTTTCTACTGACATTGATCTACAACTTTTTGGTAGAAATTCAAAGCTGATCCAAAAAACTTATATGGAAATGAAAAATCCCAATGACAAAAGAGCTTCAGTAATGAAGACATTGTAGTATTGGTGGATGGCGAGATTAGGTCAATGAAACAGACTTGAGAGTTCATACATTCCTGTTCACTCTCTTGGTCAGTCGCTATTTGACAAAAATGCCGATATAATTCAACAAGGGAACGCACTGTCTTCTCAACAAATGGTGCCAGGAGAAATGGATTTACACATGGAAAGAGAAGAAGAAAAAAAGAAGAAAGAGTAGGAGGAAGGGGAGAAGAAGAATTTCCATCCTTATTGCCCACCATACACACACACACACAAAAAAAAACCTCCAAATGTATTACAGATCTAAATATGAGCTCCAATAATACCAAAGTTCTACATGAGAATGTGAGAAAATCTATATGACTTCAGGTTAGACAAAACTTTGTGAGGTGTGACACCAAATGCATAATGATTTGAACTTTAGATTGAATTGTGATTAGCCTAGGAAGTATTAGGCATATGAAAAGGTAGCCAGTTGTTAACCAAGAAATTTTAGATAAACTTGTGAGCATTAGAATCATCTAAAGATAAAATTAATTGACTGTAAATACAGTGAGTTTCCTAACACTGGAGGTTTGCAATCATAATTCATTCGATGTTAGAGGCATTGTACTGCGTTAGAGAAGCAGGGGTAAATGTCATTCCATGACGTGAAGGAGTTTCCAGTCTAATGCTGAAGTAGACAGATAAGAACAATTATGACAAGTATGACGCAAATTGAGAACAAAGGGTGTCCATCATTGTTCCTAAGAACGGTGCATAACAGACATGGAGGTCGGGGAAGGCTCCCTAAAATAGCTTACAACTGAACTGAATTTTTAAGAATTGATACAACTTATCTAGACAAAGAAAAGGGGTGGGTGGTAAAGACAAAGGGAGGTGCCAGGGCACAGACGTTCAAATTCACAAATACCAACTCAACACTACGTGCCAAACACTCTTGTAGATGCTGGAAATACAAAAGTGGACAGAACAATCTAGTTGTAAATTACACGTGTAGAGTTTATTTGAAAATAAATGCTAAATGGGAAATAAAGCATTGTAGGGACATAGAAAATACAGTGAAGAGGAAGGTCACCATTTTTGATGGGATCAGCTGGGAAGGTCCCACTGAGAAGATGATGTTGTGTAAAGACCCACAGGAAATAAGGCAGCAACGTGCTCTAGGAGACACGCATTTCAGGCAGAGGGCACAGAAAATGCAAGAGCTCTGCACAGGAGTGAGCCTGGCATTTCCAAGAGCGAGGAGTCCAGTGTGACCAGATGCAGATTTAAGTAAAATGTTGGAGATGAACCAGAGAAGTAATGATTTGATCTAAGAGGACAGATTACATTAGCCTTATCTAAAGTTTGAGAAAATGGCACAGAAAAGTTCATGCAGGGCACTTTATCAATTTAGTGCAGCCAGAACCGATAGAAAAGGGGTCAAAAATTATAAGAGATAAATTTCAAGGGACAAGCAAGCATGATCCGTTCCTGAAGGGGCCACCACATGTCCATGTCCACTCAGAACAGCCCAGGGACCCCTGTCATCCTGGAATCATTTCTAATAGTGCTATATTTCACTCTCAATAATGTTCTGATTTGGAGATGAAATGTTATGGTCCCCCAATACGTGAAGGAACATACTTTTAGTCTTAGAAAAGATAAGGTGCATGAAGGATGGTGAGTTTGAGAAAGAGCTCAGGAATACAATATGGAGACAATTTGTTCAGAGCCAGGCTGGAGGCTGGGAGACCATTTCTGTCATGGCGGAGAGTTCTACTAAAGCCTTAGCTAGTGCAGTGACCTTGGTCAGTGGGTGGAGAGGAGACTACTGCATCAGAAAAATGGTATCTCAAGTTTGATGATTTCATTATTCTTTGTAGCTTTCATTCCTCCGGAGAGGCTGAGGAAGTTAATCTGTTTTCACATCTTGGTAAATCTTTAAATGGACAGTGACTTTTTTTCCTTACAAAGGGACTCGTCTGTCCTCTAAAGGATGCTGTAAGGAAGTGTGCCTCCATACCCCTCTTTATAACTTGTGAGTGTGACACTGACCTCAAAATCTACAATGTTCAGAAATTATTAGATGATGTGATTGGACATTTTGGAATGCTACACAAATACAAAGCATCCCACTCCAAAGTGCTTAAATCTGCTGAATGCCTCTGAAATGAAACATAATTCACTATTAACATTATAGTTTTAGGGCATGGCATCTGTTATGTAACTGTAGTCTCATAAAAAATTCACGAGCAATAATATTACTCTAATTCTAAGAAACCTCACCAGACAGCTGAATCAACTACATAGCCAGTGTGTCTGGTTTCTTAAGCAATTTTAAAATCAAATAAATTCTAATTTTGGTTTTTAATAAACTTTACATTTGAGAAGACTATTAATCATGGGCTGGGTGTGGTAAGGACTTAGCATTAATTAAGACCCATAATGTGTCAGACAGCATTTGAATACTGTCTAACTTTATCATCCTAGTGACCTCGGGATGTAAGTTAAACTAATTTGCAAATGAAGAAACTGAGGCTCACAGTGGTTAAGTAACTTGCCCAAAGCCATTCAAACAGTAAGTGGCACAAACTGAATGCAAAACAGGTCGGCCAGACTCCAAAGCCCCCATTCATTTCCCAAAAACCTATTCTCTGTCACTGTTTATAACAAATATCCCACTGAAGAGTCAACAGATAAATAATTAAAAGTAATAATAATATAAAAAGTATGTTCCATTAATGTGTTGGTAATTGATAATATGCTGACGGTTGTATTCACTTTATGCTCGTCTGCCACTGTTGGGTCATGTGCCTGTGAGATGATGAGCATGTTTCATAGAATAAATTGTTAATAACGTTAAGTGACACATCCCCTTACTGTATTTCAGGCATCTGCTTTATATATTAACACAATCTTCTCAATGGTCCTATAAAGTAGCTAATATTACTGGCACCATTTACAAATGCAGTAAATGAGGCATTGTGATGCAAAGAGCAGAATTGTCAGAGAATGTTTCAGGTTGACCTCTGATTGCCCTGGAAACCTGTTAGCTGGAATCCTTTCTCCAGGGTTGGAGCTGGTATTTCCCAAGGGATGTGTATTCCTTATCTCAGCAGGGGGCGCTCTAACATCCCAACATCTCCAAACCCTATAGGGGCCAAGCAGAAAATGTTCGCAGAAAACTGCTTCCTTAGATAAAGCCCCCAAACTGCATTACTTAGGAATAAGCAGTGAATTAATTCCTCTGCAGCAAGGCTACTTTTTCACACTTGCCCTACAGAAAGTGAGATCCCAACGGGATGCAGTTGACCCATGAAAGATCAGCCATAGTGAACATCTGTCTGTGAGAGGATGGAAGACAGGAGATCCACTTTTTCTGGTCTCTGCTAACTCACCTTTGAAACTTTACTCTTTCCTCCATACAGCTTGTTTTTATTTATTTATTCTTTCACTTTTTGAAAATCCATGCCCAGTTCATTGCACAATTTCTCTGAACCCCTGGCTATTGAGGCTGGCTGTGCAATACCCATAGGGTCACGTGGTTAAGTGGGGAAGCAGGGATTCTGATGCAGGCTGCTACCACAATCAAACTGTACTTATTAAGGTCAAATTGATTAAAACGTATATAAAAATGCACATATATCCCTGTTGGACTTGTAACTTCAATTTCTTGTTTTTTGGGATGAACTTGCTAAACATCACCAAATACGAGTGCTGAGAAATCAGAGCAAAGGGAAACTTCATATGTGACATAATGGAATAAGGCCAGAAGCAAACATTTTTGTGGCCATGACAGAGCAATACAATACCAAATCCTCTAGGAGATACTGACCTCCGAAAGTTGATCATTAAGATGGTGGAGACAGGTGATGGCTCAGGAGTTAGGCAGACCTGGGTTAGAATCATCGCTTCAACCCTAAGTAATTGTGTGAATTTGGTCAAGTTATTTTATAGAGCTAAGTATCATTTGTTTCTCAAGTGGGTAGATAACAGTATTTATTTCATAGGGTAGTTAGATGGATTAAAGAAAAACAATGCACACAAAATGTCTAAACAAGGCCTGACATACCGCATACATGCAAATACCTCTACCTAGTAATATCTTCCATGTAAACATATTCACTTTAACCAGGGAAAATCTAGGACATAGAGTTCAGTGTAAGAATTACTACTGATTAATGACTCAGGTCAAGGAAGATGAAACTAATTTTGCACTTAAGCTTACATATAAATGGTTATTATAAATATTCTGCAACAAATTAAAAATGTAAATGGCAGCTTTTGAGTGCACCAGCAGATTCACACAACGTGAATGACAGTACTTAAAAGCAAAGAGTTGATTCAGACAGTGTTCCACTTAATGAAATTCAGAAGGAAATATAGTTCAAAATATATGCCACAAAAGTTGCAAAATACAATATCTGCTTCAAACTGTAGATTTAAATTATTAGTTTTGGCAAATGCCTAAGGTGTTTCTTCCAGGAAGGAACCATGCGGTTTCGATTCCTAAGTTATGCTTTCACTAATAATGGTTTCAGTTAGATGTAATTTTCAACTAAGTTGAGAAGCAAGATAGAAACCTCTGAAATTAGAAACCTTGTCTTAGTCTATACTGTGATCTGAAAATTGATTCAAAGGGAATAACATATCTAAACATAAATAACCTTGGAAGTGAAAATTGGAAATTTCACGCTCTGCTCTAGATGAGACAATACTACAGGTATTCAAGACATAGAAAATAAATGCAATATCAATGCATTGCTTTAGATTAGTTTCCTATACTACAAAGTTTTGTGCAACACAATGAAGAGAATATTGAATTTTCATTTGGAACATAATATATTTATTTGTAATTTCTATGGCATTGGAATTATTAGTCTGGTCTATTTGTTGCCATAATTGATTATATTCAAAGAACTCTATGGATGCCATGGAAATAAAAGTCAATAAGGACAAAACATTAAACAAATTGTTTTACTTTGGTCATTGGAAAATTGTCTTCTTAATCTCATAGATTTTTTTATATATAAATGTCTGATTTATTGCATATAAAAATTTATATGACTATGGATTTTCTTCAGGGTTGTTCTCAAATGCAACTAATACCTCATTTCAAATGAAAGATTTTATGCATAGAAAATATTACACATTTAACACACATAAGTCTTTAAAATTTTATTTTTATTGATCTGAAAATGCTAAGAAATAATATTTGGCACCTTTATCAGTGGGATAAATCGAGCAATGACGGAAGAGCATGTGAAGACCTGTCTATGTAGCTTAGGGAAAAGAGCAAAGACAGACCTTTAACCCTTAAAATGGAATATGCTATGCTTTGCTACTATAATTGTATGTTACTAATTCTATTATATTACAAATCTCTTTAAAGCAATAGTAACTTATTCAAAATACTGTGCCATTTAAACTACAATTTTCTAATCACAAAATATATAAATAAAACATGGCCTTCTGATTTTAACAATTTGTTCTGAAGACCAATTAAAATAATATGTGGAATAATATTTAATGAACTGAAATTTTCAATATTATGAATAGTAAAGTATTAGTTATAGAATTGCTTATCTCTTCATTTTTCTTAAAATTAATCATAAATTATTCTTTCAAATAAAATTGTTTGAGAATCTTGCCCGCATAGAAGAGGGATGACCATTTCTGATTGCTATTTTCATGATCCAGTTGATTATATTATGAACCCCTAGAAGAAATATACCTGCCAAGAGGTACTCCTTATGGTTAAATGGGCCCAAATTCATAACCAGGGTCTGGTGGCCACTGGTGACAGAAACCTCTCACACATTCTACATTTCAGGAAAAAGCTACAGACCGGGCTGTCAACCTCCTGCATTGTGCTCCTGCCACCTGAGTCAACCATTATAAAGGAGTTCCTGGTTTTGTCTTTCCACCAATGGACTGAAACTGGCCTCATCCAATCAGAACTGCACAACTATATCTTCATTTGCATCTATGCTGACTAATCAGAACTGCTCCATAATGACCAATAAGAATGTATGATATCGACCAACCAGAACTGTATAATTTTGACCACTCAGAACTGTACAAATTTGGGTGCATTATTTGCATAAAACTGGACATATTTGGAACCTGGGTGGGAATTTTCTATATAAAAAATAGCCTCCCTTTTGTCTCGGGAGAGTGCATTTTCAGTTTCCAATGGAGGCTGTGTTTTCCCTGTTTGCAAACTGTTCACCTAAATGAAGTTTCTCTTTTTCTGAACCTCTCTGGGAATTTTTGTTGACAATATCAACATGGCAATCTCCATAGGCTCATTTCTGGCAGCTGCACTCACATTATTCCAATGCTGCTGAAAAATTCAATCCGTTACCTAGGTACTTCATATAATAAACATTTTGCTTCAACAACTTTATCACTGCTGTTGTTTATCTGAGTAATTACAGGCTCCTCTATTCTACTGTAGAGTTAAACTCAAGGCACGCTCCCAGTTCAATTAACTATTTGCTGCATGACCAAGCCATCTATACTGGTTAGTCAAGTAGACAAATTAGAGCCCGGAAAGACCCCTATGTTGGACTGTAAATTAGGATGACATATGGAGTAGCTGGAAATGCTTGAGAGTTGGCAACAAAAGATCAACTTCTGTTGCTATGGTCTTTTGTTTATATTTTATTGCTTAGTTTTTCATAATCTATTTCACCCATTAAACTGCAAGCTCAATGAGGACACAACTCTATTTTATTTACCCACTGTCTCATCATTGGCTATCACCTTTCCTGACACAGGGTATCAGCTCAAAAATCAATTTTTGGTTTAAGAGTTTTTCAGAACACATATGTCATCTTTCTGCCTAAATGTTTCCTTTATTTTATATATTCAGTTGACCCTTGAACAACACAGATTTGAATTGTTCAGGTACATTTATATGCAGACTGTTTTCAATAAATACGTGCACTGTTTTCTGTCCATGCTTGGGAGTCTATGGACGTAGAGGACCAACCCTATGCGCTAATCTCTGCTAATTTATACAGTAACAGTTTTGATAGTATAAAACGTTTTTAGGTTTTTATAAAATTCTAATAAATTTAGGGAAAGATTTTAATCTCATTTACAAACATAAAATTTCAAATAACTATTTTTCACTTATTGAAATAAGAAAGATGTGTGTGTTGTTGTATATACAAGGATTATACATGAAGCATGCTTATGTTTAAAAAATATTGAAAAAAAAGATGAAAGTCTCTCAACAGATTCTAAAAAAAATATAAAAACTGGTGATACTCCATACTGTGGAATTTTAAGTAAGAATTAAAAACTTGATGCATTCTCAATGTGGTCTGTGATAACAAATGATTGATGTTTTCCAAATTTCTTTCTGTTATATCCCAAAAGTATTATAAAATGATTGAATATGTAAGGTGAATTGCTCACAATTTATTATGCAAGATTAAAATACAAATTTACTTTTGCTAGGAAATAGGAAAACAGTTCTAAATTTATTATTTTTAAATTTTGCATAGTTTATGATCCATTTTCAATAAGTTATATTTTTATTATAGTTTGTTGGCTGGTAATAAATGAAGTCTTACATAATTCAAATATACTTTAAATTTTTTTAAACACATGCTCCTCAAAAATTGCAATCTAGAGAGAAGTACTCTTTAAAAAGCATTATTTGGTGAAATTAAATACTACTCCTAAAAACAAAGGTCACCTAATTCTTCTCAGCATGGGAAAAAGATAGCCATTTGGGCATTTTTATGTGTTTGAAATTTTCAGAGTTATATGCTGGGAGGGTTATCTCAATTTAGTTTTGGAGGGGACTAGTAACTTTATTAATTTAATAACTTACTCTTTCTAATTTTTTAGGGAATGTGGTTTTTTCCTCCCATTCACTGAATGTGTGCAGCTAGAAAAGAATGAGAGAAGACAAAGCGGCCATTTTCTGAAACTTTCCTATAACTTGGTTGAAATCTTACACCATAAAAAACAGTAAACTCAAAATGTATTAAATACTTAAGTATAAAACTGGAATATCATCTAAGACTTGAAACTGCAAAACTTCTAGAACAGAACAGGAGAAACACTTCATAACATTGGTCTTGGTAATGATGTTTTGGCTATGACACCTAAAGCACAGACAACAAAAACAAAAATTGACAAATGGGACTACATCGAATTAGAAAGCTTGATTACAACAATGAAACAGTTAACAAAGTAAAAAGGCAACCTACAGAATAGGAGAAAATATTTGCAAACCATATAACTGATAAGGAATTAATTTATAAAATGTATAACTCCTAGTATTCAATAGCAAAAAAATAAAAAAATAACCTAATTAAAAATTATACAAAGGACTTCATAGACATTTCTTCAAAAAGAAATATAAATGTTCAACAGTTATATAGAAAGTTACTGAAAATCAGGAAAGTTAAAATCAAAACCACAATGACATATTTCCTTACACCTGTTAGGACAGTTATTATAAAAAAATAAAAGTAAGTTTTGGTGAGGATGTGAAGAAAAGTTAACCCTTGTATACTGTTGGTGGAAATGTAAATCAGTACAGCTATTGTGGAAGACAGTATGGTGATATATATATATATATATATATATATCTATATATAGATATATATATATACCAAAAATCCCATCCGTATTTACCCAAAAGAATTGAAATCAGGATCTTGAAGAGATATCTGCACTCACATGTTAATTGCAGCATTACATACAATAGCCAAGATATGGAAGCAGGAAACAACTTAAATATCCATCAATGGATGAATAGATAAAGAAAATGTGGTGTGTGTGTGTGTGTATATATATATATATATATATATATATATATATATATATATATATATATGAAATATTATTCATTTAAAAAAAAGAACTAAAACTCAAGAGAACAAGAAGATAAGCCAAAACTATGAGAAAATATTTCAAAAGACACATCTGATAAAGGACTACCATTCAAAATATACAAAGAACCCAAAATTCAACACTAAGAAACAATCAATTCAATTAAAAAAAATAGGCCAAATACCTTAACAGAAATCTCACCAAAGATATAGAGATGGCAAATAAGCCTATGAAAGATGCTCCACATTATATGCCATTAGAGAAATGCAAATTAAAACAAAAACACTTAATAAAATGGCTAAAATCTGGAACACTGACAACACCAAATGCTGATGAGGACATGGAACAGTAGAAACTGTCATTCACTACTGGTGGGGATGCAAAATGGTGCAGCCGCTCTAGCAGATAGCTTGGTATTTTCTTATAAAACTAATCATACTTTTCCCACACAATCCAGCAATCATGCTCCTTGGTATTTACCAAAAGATTTGAATATTTGTGACCACACAAAATCTTGTATATGAATGTTTATAGCAGCTTGATTCAAAATTACCAAAACTTGAAAGCAACCAACATATTTTCGAGTAGGTGGATGGATAAAGTGTGGTAAATCTAGACAATGGAATATTATTCATCACTAAAAAGAAATGAGTTATTGAGCCATGAAGAGATTTGGAGGAAACTTAAATACATATCACTAAGTGAAAGAGGCCAATTTGAAAAGAATACAGACTATATAATCCTAAACATATGACATTCTGGAGAAGGCAGAACTATGGAGACCTTAAAAAGATCAGTGGTTTCCAGGGGGCAGTGAGAGGGATATAAACAGGCAGAGCACAGAGGAATTTTTGGCAGTGAAAATATTCTGTATGATACCATAATGATGGATACATGTCATTATGCATTTACCCAAACTCACAGAATGCATAACATAGAATGTATAATGTGAACCCCAACGTAAATTAGGAATTGGGGGTGATTGGGTTTATCGCTTGTACCAAATGCAGCACTCTGGTGGGGAATGTTGATAATTGGAGAAGCTGTGCACGTGTGGATTCAGTGGGTATACGGGAAATCCCTGTACCTTCCTCTCAGTTTTACATTCAGTGGCGAACCTAAAGCGACTCTAAAAAAATAATAAATAAGGTCTTCAAAATAAATGAAATTCTGTCATAGGTGACGACATGGATGAACCTGAAGGACATTATGCTGACTGAAATAAGCCTGTCAGAGAAGGACAGACACTACGTGATTCCATTTATATGAGGACTCTAAAGAGGTCAAACTTACAGTAGGACAGAGGAGAATGGTGGTTGTCAGGGGTTGTGGGTAGAAGCAAATGCGAATTGCTCTGAACTGGTGTAAAGCTTCGGTTATGGAAAATGAATGGGTTTTCTAGATCTGCTATACATCCACAGTGCTTAGAGTTAGCAATACTTTATTATACACTTAGAAATCTGTTAAGAGGATAAATCTCATGCTAAATGTTCTT
Organism: Rhinolophus sinicus; assembly: GCF_057876585.1. Lineage (NCBI taxonomy): Eukaryota > Metazoa > Chordata > Mammalia > Chiroptera > Rhinolophidae > Rhinolophus > Rhinolophus sinicus. The sequence goes on from NC_142504.1 coordinate 4,071,227, forward strand.
ACCAAAATTATACATAGATATAGATATAGATGACACAGATGTAGATATAAAGACAGAGATAGAAATAGATACATCATTTCTAAAATTTTAAACAGTTTAGAAAAATAATCTGTCTTCCTTGATAAATGTCACTATAAAATTGAAATATATACATGATATATACCATGTATATATCACCTATACATGACTTCATTTAATATGTATATAATCCTAGTATATTTATATATTTTCTATCATGATCCCTTCATGTTTTATCCCTATAGTCCTCTCCTGCTTTAGTTGTCTTCACGGAGCTCATCCAATACATTATGTACCTTAAAATTTACTCATGATCTACCTCCCTCTAGATTATAAATTCCATAAGAGAAGAGATTTTGCTCACAAATAAATATTTATTTAATACATGAATGGGTATTTTAAACAAAATTAATCCACTTGAGAAATATATTTTGTGTCATAACAATATTCCCTTGATGTCTAACTTCTGTAAATTTTCTCATGAGTGGAAAATAAATGGTTTCCAATTTCTAAATTCTTTATTTATCTACTAAGATTTTTAGATAACATTCATCCAAATGTCTTCCTGAAAATAATGACGATAACAGTTTTAATTTCCTCGAAGATATAACATATATCAACCAATAACCATGGAGTAGGATGCAATGAAAATAGGATTTTTTAAATTAAATTTGTGTCCTACATGAATTGGTTCATTTTCCAGTTTTTTGTTTGTTTGTTTGTTTGTTTCATGTGGGACAACATTGCATGAATATACTGAAAGATATTAATCAGTTCAGCTATTAATTGACACTCAGCTAGTTTCAAATTTTTGACTATTATGAGGAAGGTTCTATGAATATACGCATACATATAGAAATACACAAAAAAAGGAAGTGCATTGAAGTAGCAACAATTAGAAAGTAGCTAAAAGGCATACAAAAATCATGAAACACAATGACAGAGTATGGATATTATTTCATTATGAGAATACATTTAAATAGATTAAAATGCTTCGTTCTTATTAAATAAAATTATTGGATTGCATTAAAGCACAAAACTTTTAACTCTATGTACAGTCAACTAGGGAGAGACTGTAAACAGAGTAACTCAATATTTAAAAGGCATAACATGCAAATAATGTAAGAAGAAAAATTACAAAACATTAAATGAGGCACAAAGGATATTAATGTTTATAGACACAATTGATAAGTCATTCAAATTTTGAATATTTTTTACCAATGTACAGAAAATGTGAAAAAGCATATTACAATTTAACAACCAATCTTGATTTTATATGTAATATTGAATTTAAAAGTATTAAAGTTTAGGAACCAGAAAATAATAACTTCTTAAGATAAGAAAAGATATTTGAATCAAATGAAGCATTTTAATTGGAAAGTATTTTGTATTTTATAAAAATAAACAATTATGAAATTAAGGTATTTGCAGGTAAATGCCGTAAACCAGAATTCAGCAAACTTTTTTTTTTTTTTTTAATAAAGTACCAGATAGTAAGTAATTTTAGCTTTTGAGGCCACATAATCTCACAGCTACTCAACTTTGACATTGCAGGGTGAAAGCCATAGACCATTCATAAGCAGATAGGTATAACTGTGTCGCAACAAGACTGTATTTGCAAACACTTGTCAGTGAACTCCAAAAGGATTCTGAAGACTTTGGCTAGAAATAAATGACAAAGATTTATTCAAAGTTTTGAAAGTTTGCAAACTGGGAACAGAGTTAGGCAAAAACCCAGAAGTATTCTCAAGAAGAAAGAAGAGTTATGAGTCCTTACAATAAAAAGTGCGCTCTTGAGAATAATGTACCCTATATTGTTAGCCTTTGGATTGGTCCAGGATGGTTATCAGTCAGATGTTAGGGGTCTGGGTGCTTAAGTCCTTCAGAGGGGTAATCAGAGGGTTATCTGGAGGTCTGGTGTGTGTCCAGGTGTATATTCAGGACCAAAAAGTTCAAAATTTCAGTTCCTAGGGTAGATAGAGTAAGAATAGTTTTTCTTCCAGCCTTAAATTTCATAATGTTAATAATTTTAGCAGTTGGTCAAAATGACTCCATTTTACATATTCCCCATCGTTACTCTGTCTTCACACTTACATTTGAATTCCACATAATTTTCACATGTCACAAAATATAATTACTTTTTGTTTTGTTTTGTTTCCAACGACTTAAAAAGCAATAGCTATTTTTAGCTGATGGTACAAAAATAATTGGTGTGTTGGCTTTCGCCCCTGGCTAACCTGTGATGTCAGTGACTGCATTTTGGAAGTTTAATTGGTATGGTTCTTCAACAAATGTCTTGTTTACTCCTCAATTTGAAGATTAACACATTTTCCATAACCAGTAACTGTAAATTCCCCATGGATGGGAAACACAATACAGATGTATTTTATAAACTACCTGAAACAGGAGACTTGTTGGAGTGTTCAAGTAAATGCCACCCGGAAAATTTACCTATCAATGGAAGAGATTTTAAACATGATATCCAGAAGATAGAGTATTCCCTTGAGAATTTTCCATGATGTCATTTGTGGATGCTTCGCTCTTCTTTAAAGTTCCCTCCTGAACACTGAGAAAGCTCAGAGGTTTGAATCAGAGAGGCAGCGCTGCATCCATCTTGATCTTTTTTATAAGATTTGCACTGACCTCTTTTGCGCTAGAATTTAATCTGTTTTTACAGCTTCCACAGCTACTGGAAACCCCTTCCTGACCTTTTCAATGTGTGAAGTTCACTCAAGACAAGACTTCTGTCTTCTGGTCATGTGTTTATGGCAGAAATGACAATTTATTACCCTTCAGCTCAGTAGGACACACTTTTGCTACAAAGGAAATGCCACCAGGTCACTGTCTGCAGAATACTTCCAACACCTCTGGGCACAGCAGGAAGAGTTACCAGAAGTTAAAGCTGGGCAGATGCAGCATCCCACCCTCTGCCCCCAATCCTGGACCAGAGAGGTAGTCTCTTTACTGCAGCAAGGTACAGGGTGGGGGGTTTCTTTTACCTTTCTACACATGGAGATGTTTCCAGATTGTTAAAATAATTTTATCTTGCTGTTTGAAATTTTGAATCCTGTTTTATTTTCATACAAACAAATGTGTACTTTTCAATTTATGAATGATATTTGAAGAACTCGGGTACTTTTTAAATATATTTAATTTGATAGTTAATATCCTTTGGAATTCTTGAAATGTGTCTGCAACTATTAAAGCTTTCACCATATAGGCACTAATCAAATATCATTCTAAATATTTGTACTCTTTTCTATGATTTCAGTTGTTAAATGACAATGTTTAACTGGTAATAAAATCATGGCATGCGTATTGAAAAGTCTGGGAAGAATCCAAAAGCCCAATGGAGAAAGTCTAGGAAACTCAGGCCACCGCCCCCCATGTAATGCCCCGTCACATTTTGCATGCTGTCTTCTAATCCTTGTCATTCTCGCTTCAAATATTAGCCAATTTTGAAGACAAAGTAGCTAATACGTGTAATTGTTTAACACTTCATCTCTGTAATTACTAATGAAGAATACCTATTCATGTAATTTGGAGTTACTTATATTTCATATGCGTCCTATTTTGAAATTTGTCTATTCGGGGGCTTTAATCATTTTCTAATCAATTTGTCTGAACTTTTCATGTTATTGATTGTCGGCCTTTTCTGTCTTATTTTGCAATTATTTTTCCAGTGTATCATGTTAATGATAATGGTTTTGTTGGATTTATATTAGTCAGAATATTTATGCTTTGTTACAGTAACAAATTAATCCTTAAATCTCAGTGACCTAATCTCAAAGTTTGTTTATCAAACATACAGTTCCCAGTGCAGGTAGTGCAATCCTCCATGACAAATATGATTAGCAAGGAGAACAGGAGAGCAGGGTGTGTGGACTGTGACCATGGCCATGGCCACACACGTCTTACATGTGGCCTCAGCAGGACACAGACAACACAGCACAGCTCGGTGCCTCCTTTCAGTGTGTCCTGGACACCACACACTCACTTCTCCCCTCAGCCAATTGGGTAGAACCAGTCACAGGACCCTTCAGGCAAGTGGCAGGGAGAAGCACATGGCAGCAAGTGTCACAGCCACAGTATCCGCTGCAGAAAATGTGACACTTTTATTTTGAAGCATGCAAATTGGTTTTTGGAATTGTTTGTTCAGTCTTCATGCCACATCCTTTCTCTCTCTCTCTCTCTACTCATTTTCATTCTCTTCTGTCTGAAGGTTCCAGTCCATCCTTCAGTTCATGAGCACGGGTCACTTCCTCTTCCTGCCTCCTTGATGTCCAGAGCAGAACTTTCCTTTGCGAGCTGCCATGCAGTGATCGCATGGTGTTTCTGAAACATGCTATTTCTTACTATGTCCATCTCTCATGAGGGGCTTTGGAGAAAGGCATCATATTGCTTATGTCTGCTATCCCATTCAATATGTACACGTGAAGCAGCATACTCTACAGCATGAAAGCCTGGAATTCAAATGTGTTTCATGTGATTTACTATTAATGTAGATTTGAATACGTTACAAGCCACTTTGGGCTTGATTATCTCACCTTAAAACTAGAAGTACAAAAATATGGACAGATAATTTTCAACAAAGGAGCCAAAAAAATACAATGGACTAAAGAAAGCCTCTTCAGTAAATGGTGCTGGTAGAATTGGATAGCCACGTGAAAAACAATGAAACTAGACTGCTATTTGTCACCGTGTAACAAAATGGATCAAAAACCTAAACATAAGACCTGAAACAATAAACTGCATAGAAGAAAACATAGGTACTAAACTTATGGACCTTGGGTTCCAAGAGGATTTTATGAATTTGACCTCAAAGGCAAGGGCAGCAAAAGTGAAACTAAATGAATGGGACTGTATCAAACTAAAAAGCTTTCTGTCGATGGCAAAAGAAACCATCGACAAAATAAAGAGGCAACAAGCTGAATGGGAGAAGATATTTGCAAATAATGCCAATAAAGATATTAGATAAGGGGCTAATATCCAAAATGTATAAGGAACTCACAAAACTCAACAACAAAAACAATCTAATTAAAAAATGGGCATAGGACCTGAATAGACATTTCTCCAAAGAAGACATACAAGCAGCCAACAAATATCTGAAAAGATGTTCAACTTCACTATCTATTAGGGAAATGCTAATCAAAACCACAATGAGATATCACCTCACCCCAGTTAGAATGGCTATCATCAACAAAACAAATAATAACAAGTATTGGAACGGGTCTGGAGAAAAAGGAACCCTCATACACTGTTGGTGGGAATGCAGATTGGTGCAGTCGTTATGGAAGGCAGTGTGGAGGTTCCTCAAAAAATTATGAATAGAATTACCATATGACCCAGCAATCCCTCTCCTGGGTATCTACCAAAAAAATCTGAAAATATTTATCGGCAAAGATATATGTGCCCCAATGTTCACTGCAGCTTTATTTACAGTGGCCAAGATATGGAAACAACCAAAGTGTCCTTCAAGAGATGAATGGATAAAGAAGATGTGGTATATATACACAATGGAATACTATTCTGCAGTAAGAAAAGATGATATAGGACCATTTGTGACAACATGGATGGATCTTGAGATTATTATGCTAAGCGAAATAAATCAGACAGAAAAAGTCAAAAACCATAAGACTTCACTAATATCTGGGATATAAAACTGAAAGCAACAAAGGAACAAGACAAAAAATAAAGAAACAAAAACTCATAGACACAGACAATAATATAGTGGTTACCAGAGGGTAAGGGGGAAGGAGGGTGGTAGATGAGGGTAAAGGGGATCCAATATATGGTGATGGAAGGAGAACTGACTCTGGGTGGTGAAAATACAATGTGATATATGGATGATGTATTACAGAATTGTATACTTGAAACCTATGTAATTTTACTAACCATTGTCATGCCAATAAATTTAATTTGAAAAACTAGAGGTACAAAAATAAATTCAGATTTTCATAAGAATGAAATGAAATAGCGTATGCAAAATACCAACTACAGCACCCAATATAGATTAGAAAATTAATAATTTTCCTTGTTTTAAAAAAGTTCTTTCTTGCATGGTTTTTTATATAACAGGAACACTAGACTATTTAAGAGTTACTATATGGTAAAAATGTTTCCCAAGCTTCATTTATTTATTTACCAATTATACAATCTTACAATAACTGTTGACAGCATATATTATAATCTAGCTAATATTATTTTACTTTATATAGTTACAAGATATACTTAAAATGAAAGTTTTATATCATAAGCATTAATGGAAAACCAGTAATACTTGCCATAAATAAAAGACAACAAAACAACGTTATTAAATTACTAATTAAATTGTGAAATAAAAAATAAACAATAAATTGTAAAAGCACACTTAAACATTGAAAAATATACTCTTTAAAAAAGTTTTTAAAATGAGAAGTCTTGAAATATTTATGATTATTCAATAATGAAAGGATAGTTGTCTCAATATGGCTTTTTTGAACATGTCACAGTGGTTCTATGCATAAAAGAAACTTGTGTTTTGGATTTTTTGATGTTTGTCTACATTGAGAGGAGCCAAACTCAGATGTAAGATTAGAAAAAAAAAAAAAAATTAATGAATTTCCTCAGAGGTCCGAATACTGAGACAAAACACTCTTACATAAAACAATGTAAATGATCATTTATATATTTTCATTTCAAAATGCTGTTTTCCTAGAATAATTTTTCAGATTATGCTTGGCCTTGGTCTTCCATGATGGAAGGATTAATGAAAATTTTCATGATATTCTCCTGTATCCATAAAATAAGAAATTTCCTTCAGTAAAATTCAGTAAACTTCAAAATAAAACAATAATCAATTTACTCTTCACCCACATATTTATAAAGCTAAGAAAAAATGAAAATATTCAATAACATGCTCGTAATATGCTTGGCAATGGCCCAGCTTTAGCAAGTATATTTCCTACTTATTCATATGCCATTGGTGGGGAACACCCTGCCGGTATCACATCTCGTGTGAAAGGTGGATGAAAGCGCCTTCTTGGGCAAATCTTTTCATTGGCCCTATTCTTTTTTATGCAGTGTACTGCTTCCACTGTACATTATTGCATCTCCAGAAATTAGATCTCCATTTCTACAAATCCATAAATATTTGCATAATACTATGACTTTCGGACTGTTTTGCATCACCAGGCTGGTAAATACTGACCAATTTTCTGGGTTCACCACAACAGTTGTATTATCAACATATAACAGATAACTGTGTGTGTGTGTTTTTTAATACTTGCAACTGAAATAGCAAATTTAAAATTTTGCTGTATCTCTAATCATATTGTACATGATATTTGTTTCTTTTGTTGTGTGTTTTTTGACACAGATGTCTTATCAGACGATTTCTTGCTATGCCTATGATTCTCAGTTTTTACCATTTCTCTGACAGAATTTTTGCTATCTTTCTAATTAGCTCATCAATTAAATAGTGGTATAAATAAGGCTTCAAGAATTTTCATTTCATTTCCTATCACACTGAGCATCCATTTATAGGACACTTGAATAAACTCTTTCTTGCTTTAAAGGTTTTTCATCAGTTTTGCATGAAATTCTTTGTGTTTAAAATAAGGCTTGAAGTCTGATGCACTCACCACAGAATATGAGTGTTCATAAACATCAGACACACAACGGAATAGCCTGATCACAGCCTCAGAAAACAGAAGGACAAGCTAAAAATAATCACATTGTTTTCATTTTTATTATAGTTGGAAATCTATTAGGATGCATGTATGTATATATCAATAACTGATTTAATAATATTCAATATTAATACATATATAATTTAATCTTAAAAAATGGGACATTGAAATGCCTATTGTTTAAATTGTATTGTGTATGTACATAAATTGTATTAAATTTACCCTATATTTCTCTTATTCAAAGTGTCTGTCTTCTTACTAATATATTGCCTGCTGATTAATCAATTTCCAAGAGAAATTTATTAACATTTTCCCTTTTCATTGTGGAGTTATTAATTTTTCCTTGTAGTTTATCTATATATCTCATGTTTATACATATGTTCATGACTTTTATTCTCTCCGTGAATCATAATATGTCATATTTCTCTATTAAGATTCTGCCTTAAATCTACTTTTTCTGATATGAAAGCACCACCTCCAGGTTTGGTGTTAATTTTTGTGTGGACCTGCATGCATATTTATGTCCATCAGTGCACTGGTAAATGTTTAACACTCAGTTCCTGGTTAAAAAACAGCCATTTGGAGCACTTACTGAATTCTATGGTATAAATGCTCCCCCCCTCACACCCCGTGGAGACCCCCCCCTGGGCCAGTGGAACCAGGAGACAGCACAGAACTCCTTACACGCCTTTATTTCCCCACTGGCAATGGGTAAAGCTGTGCTCCTCCTTCTCCTTAGGTCCCAGAGCCTCACTGAACTGTGACTTTGGGGGGGGGGGCATGCTATGGCAGTCTGCCCCACCCCCCCAAGTGGGCATGGTTCTCATCCTCACTCTGTGTGAAGCACCACAGACATTTGCTCATTTCAAGATCTGTAGTCTCAGCCATCACTTTCCACTTCTGGGCCTGAAACTTACCAAGGTTGAACTTGCAATCCCTACTCATTTTTTCCCCATATAAAACATCTATAGCACTATTTTAAAAATAGAATCATAACTATGAGTATTTCAGTCCAAGTTTTACCTGAGTTTCAGTTGACATATTCCAAAGTGAGGTGTCAGACAGTAATCTTCCTTTCAGGAAGATAAGATGCCTGAGAACTAGTGCTGTAACATGTAACTGATCCCCAGGTTATGGAAGAGTTTGGAGACACCAAGCAAATAACTAAATGTTAGGAGTGTGTCTAAGGAGACAACACCAGCATGCAGAGTCTGGCCCATCCCGCAAGCTGGAGTGAGTCTGTGAGTGTGTGTGGAGGGTGGGTGAGTGTTTCCCTTTTATTTTAAGATCAGAAGCCCCAGCACCTCAGCAGATGATGGGGGTGGGGGACCCACCATGAGAAGCCTGGTAGCTAAGAAAGAAGTTATAATTGGCCACCAGGCAGGTAAGTGCATTTGTTTGATTCAATTGCAATGTGGGAGGTGGAAGGTTCTCTAAAGCACCCATCCACGGACACCATGACAAAATCACCTTTAATACCAGCCAAGAGAAAAAAGTGCTAGAAATCACCAGGTAATACCCCCAAAACTGATTCACCTGTTTCCCTTACCCCTTTCTGTCCCTTCCCTCTCCCGGTCCTGCTTTGGACAGGTCTGAAGCAGCCCTGCTTAGAAAGACAGGAGGGGGCGTGAAAGGGATCCAGAGGGAAGCGGGACCCTCGGTGAATGGTTCACACAGGGGACAGAACGAAAGTTTATCTAAACTAAGGTTTAGATGATGACCTGGGACTGGGCAAATTCACTACTGAGCTGAGACTGTTTTATGACGAGATGACAATGGAGGGATCTATTATCTGACTGTAAGCAGAGGACAAATAAAACCTGCCCCAAATCTAGTCGGAAGAGGTGGAAAGAAATAGCCATGCAAAGTGCTCTCGTACAGGAGCAGGAGCAGGATGGGGGGGGGGTGTTATTATCCAGCTGCTTTCTGATTTCAGTCTAGGAGTCCTCACTGTTCAACGGGACAGTTCAGGTGACACTGACCCTGGGTGTGCCTTCCTCGTGGTTTCTTTTTACACATTTTCTATGATAGCTCAGCCTTTGAAGTACAGGTGTGATCACGCATAGTATTGTTATAACACATTGGCCATAAAGCCCACCGATTTACGTTAGAAAAAAGACAGCAGCGTTTTTTCTGGCTTTCGTGGAATATTCAATGGGAAGTTAAACATGAGTGAATCAGGAAATGTTGCCCTACTGCCATCTTAAACTAGAAGCCACGCTGGGTTACTTAAACTTCAGGCACATTTTGAGAACTGTGAGTAACTAAGCTGTTACTCATTTGAGTCAATGATACTGGATATAAAAAGAGATGAACACGCCGAGTCCATCCGAATGCTCAGAAGAGAGTTTCACATGGTCTTTCCATCTATATGTCTTCACATCCATGGATGGATGGGTCAGTTTTGGAAGGAATACGCAATATCACTAAATCTAAAACCTCTGATTTCACATCAAAGCAAACTCAGTGGTAAATTGGCATCGTGACTCCTATATTCCCAACTATCAAGTATGTGAGGGATGATTTCAATAGATCTAGCACCTCTTTTACCTCCATCATTTACCAGCTGTATCACTGGTGGACATTTATGTGACGCAGCAAAACCTCCATTTTCTTCCTGCAAAATGAAGACGTGATATCTCTCTATCTCATAGAAGCGCGTTTTAGTTGTGATAATGAACCAGTGTACGTTGATTGTGAACCTATGTTTTTAATAAATCATTAATGAAAATAAAAGCTTCCATGCTATCAATCTACAAAAATTTTAGTAACTGGCTGTTTAATGGTAACCACAGTGATAGTATTTTTTTTCCCCAAGAGAAATGTCCACATGAAACTAATGGTAATTGTTGGAAGAGGCTGCTCTCCCAGGTGGAGCCAGGGAGAGACACTGGCTAGAGAAGTCAGTGCTATGTCTTCAGTAAATTAGAAGTGACCTTTGGGGATAAATTAATGTGACTATATAGAGGTTAGAATTCATTTGACTTAATTTCATTATTTTAAATATTTTCCTTTCATGTTACTTTCAGGAGGTCAGTTGTTAAATACGAGGGTCTAAAATATAGTCCTTATTCTGACAATAAAGGTCAAACCCCTGAAAACTAGACATTGCTGAAAATCCCCCTTGTGGCTGACTAACTTAAATCAATAGCATGGATGGAATAAATCATCTGCAAAACTTTCCCAGCCAGCAAGCCACATGAGGGTTTGATTTGAAGCATGGACGAAAATTGGGGCCAGGTCGTGGGCAGTCTCTGATAGAGGGTCAGAGATCTCACTTCACTCATGTGTGGGAGATAAAACTGAAGGCAACAAAGGAACAAGACACAAACAAAGAAAAAAATCTCATAGACACAGACAACAGTTTAGTAGTTACCAGAGGGTAAGGGGGGAGGGAGTGGTAGAAGAGGGTAAAAGAGGTCAAATATATGGTGATGGAAGGAGAACTGACTCTGTGTGAGGAGCACACAGTGCAATAGACAGATGATGTATTATGGAAATGTACACTTGAAACTTACATAATTTTACTAACCAATGCCAACCCGCTCAAGTTAATAAAATAAAAAAAGATTTGGAATCCTACTTTCTATGTCAACACTACAGAGCCACAGCCCAGCTTCCATGTGAGAGAACCAGGTAACTCTCACTTAGGGTATTTCCACTGGGCTTTGGACAAGAACTCAATTCTCCATACATAGCTGAGTAATTCATTATAAAGAAAACATGAAAATAAACTTTGAGCTGGCCATCCTGAAAGCTACAGAGTACTTACAACTGAGTCATTATAGCATCATATTTGGAAGCATTGTTGTATCTGGGCATTCTCCATTTCTTCAAATGACTGCGATCCTAAACGGTGAGTTTTATCATTGTTTACAGGGAAGTGGTTACACTGTAACTATAAAAATATGTTATTGTAACAAAGTATAAAATAAGTAACAGATATCTGTTATAGAATAATTTTGCCTTTCTTTAAGTGCGCTTATAGTAAAAGAAAGAAATGAAGTTTTAAAAATACATGAGTAAAATATCACTAAGAAGAGTGTGTTTAAATATTTATCCATTAAACATCAAATGGCCTGTTTTGTTTTATTTCTGCAGAACATTAAACTTATGTTTTCTTTTATATCTCCAGATCAAATTCCCTAGTTGAATATGTACTTCTTGCTATTTATTCAGCCTGTTTATTTTGCAGGTTAATAAAACAGAGGCCAAGAAAAGATAATGACGTGCCCATAGTTCACAACTAATAATTGAGAGAGGGAACCATAAAGCTGGAACCTTTTGGGTTCCAGCACACATAGCCTAAGATATCACCTGAACAGTGTCAATCTCATTTCCTCACAGGTCAGAGGCGAGGAAACGAAACTGGTGGTTCAAGGAAACTGGGGAGTTTGAAACAGAAAATGAGGGGCTTGGGAGAAAGTCCTGAAAGGCTTTCTGGGGAATATTAAAAGCCCACCTCAAAATGGCAGCCATGATTGTGTCATGGGATTAACCTGTACAGTGATAGGATGTTAGCCCAGCGGTGCAGCAGCCTCATAAAGGGGGAGAGATGTGGCATTGGGGTGGGAGGGCCAAGGAGCTGAGGTTGCACAGGGTGAGCTTGTGGTAAATTGCAAAACTGGCTACAATCATTCACTCCTGCCTGACTCCCTGTATAATGCAGCACTGCACCCTCTCCCACAACTGTGCCTATTTCTCTTCCTTCCCAGTCCAGGCTGCCCTTGCACTTTGCTCAGTAGTTGCAGCAGAAGTGGTCCTGTGCAGGTTCCATGCCTCGACTTCAAGCAGGCTGGCATGCTTTCCCTTTCTTTATTGGGGTTCTTGCTTATATACCAGGACACCAGCCTTTGGTTAGTGTCATGCAAGGCATCATGCAGGGTCTCAGCTCCTGCTCCCCACATAAGAACGCAGGACATGGTGAGGCCAAAAAGGAACACCCACGGAGCCATAGGTAGGGGAGTCATACCACTATGGTCTCACTGGAGACTGGAGTCACACGACGTGCGACCTGCTGTCTGCTTTTCTGCCAACCGACTGACGACTTGCTAGCTGCAATCCGTGCTTGCTAACTCAGCCACCATCTTCTTGCTAGCCCCCATTTTTCTACTAGCATAGCCACGGCAGTTATATTAGTGGCAATGGCTCACTGGTTATAGCGGACGGCCAACTAGCCACAGCTGATGGCCATCCAATCACAGTTGATGGCCATTTACTACCCGAGCCAGCACCTTTCCACGTGAGGCTGAGAGCCTGGAAACTGCTCTCCTGGCTCTGTCCCCACAGCTAGCCTTAGGGAGAATGAGATACCATGCAAACCAGTGCTAAGTCAGACCAGAAGACCTGGTGATGTGTAAAACGCACAGCCAAGGTCGGAAAATCCACTTTTGATTGATTGCAGATGCATGAAAAGTCCCATTTGAGACCAGACTAAACTACTAACTTGAATAATTACAAATAAATAAAAGATTGCTGTTTCAACAACACAAAGTTTCCGGTGGCTTGTTACACAGCAGTAGCTAACTGATACAGAGTCCTTGTAGTACTATCAGGGAAACAATTTTTGAAACTATTTTTGAAAGTGAGGTAAGAATAGGGATGGTAAACCTAATGGAGACATACCAATGTTGTTGGAAGGATACTGAGGTAAGGCATTGAATGCAGAGAAAGGTTAAAACCTGGCTTTCAGGGAGGGGAGTACCAGAATAAATCTGAGGAGCTCAGAACCTGTGATAATAGAGCATTACTCTTATAATCATATAATCGCTGTTATATCATTCTTCAAGTCTGTGTGGCCCTTCATTCAATTTTTTAGGAAAACAAATAAATTTCCCATGATGAATGAATCCGTTGTCTCCTCTCAGGTTAGGATTCTACACTGGTTCGAGCCGTTCAGCTATGGATACAGAGGAGAGCAAATCCTCCCAGTAGATCTCTCTGCGCTGACATACATGTTATGTAACAGAGGGAGGATGTGACTGCAGGTGCCTACAAATAGTGTACAATTGATCTAGCTAAAGGGAGCATGGGTAGTTCAGAAATGTCCAAGAAATGCCTACTTCAATTACTTAGAGAAAATGAGAATGAGGAAGTAAGGATAGCTGGCATGACTGGTTTGCCTGAAGTTTGAAGAAGGAGGGTTTTGGCGCAAGGGTGAGAAAATTTGGGTCCGCAGAGAGCAGTGAAGAATGCAGCCAATCATAAGTGAGCATCGTCTGAGGACCCACCCTCGGTACCACTGCTAGATTTCAATGAAGGAAAAGAGATAGAAGGAGCTGCCCACGCAGATGAAGATAAAATGGGGGTTATAATTAAGGACAGTATTGATGAAACTTGGTATTCCAGGAAGGGAAAAGCAGAGTCGTGGCTACATAGAATTCTGTCTGAACAAGGTTCATTTAGGTCGAGGTATAAACAATGGATTCAAACCTAGTTAGAAGGCATTTCCCACCCTCAAAGGAGGATGGCTAGTTGCCACTACACACACTCTCCATTCAACTGCTGTTTTCTCAACACTTGTGAGTCTGGTAATAATGCAGCTGTAGGGATGTGGGGATCTTGTGTCTCGGAATGGGATGGATGGGGTGAAGCCCACCCACACTGGTGACATTCATTTCCTTCTTGTGACTCTCTGGAGGGAATGTCCACAGAGAGGCAGGGAAATGCACCGCTGTTGCTCCTTTCCTGCTCTTGGGAGCATTCATTACTGACTGTTAGAAATTTCTGCCCTCACAAAATTGTCTAATGCCATGGTGTTTTTCCACCCAGTGTTTTGTTACCTTAAATTATGTAGCAATGAATTGTATTTTCGTAAAATGTCCATATATTTCAGGACAGAGCTTAGTCTGAGATGTTGTCTTAAGTACCTGAGAAGGGCTTCAAATAAAGTGTATAAATGAAGACAGAGATTTGAGGAGTTATCCTCTTAATGGTTATTTACAGACACTAATGGGAAAGAATGTGGGAGAAATGGATTTCCATCAGAAAGAACAGCATTTGTTCCAATTAGGGGAAGGTCAAAGTCAATAGCTCAGGCAGCTTGAATGCTCAGAAATCAATGGGGAAAATTTTTATTTTGGGCAAAGGGACTAACATATACAATAATATTGAAATGAAAAAAAAATGCATGGGGAACTTGTGGCCTTCACCTATTTCATAAAGTTATCTATTGAGTTCCTCAGCTGACTATAAGAAGCATCTTTATATAAGTTTTTAATTCAAGTATTTCAGATTTGTATTTTCACTGTCCCCCTGCCATCTTCCCCAGAGTCCTTCTGGTAACATAGAAGTAAAAGGCTTCTGCACAGCAAAAGAAACCATCAATAAAAGAAAGAGGCAACCAACCAAATAGGAGAAGATATTTGCATGTAACACCTCTGACAAGGGGCTAATATCCAAAATATGTACAGAACTCGTACAGCTCAACAACAAAGACACAAACAATCTAATTAAAAAATGGGCAGAGGACCTGAACAGACACTTCTCCCAAGAAGACATACAAGCAGATATATAAAAAGATGCTCAACTTCACTAGCTGTTAGGGAAATGCAAATAAAAACCGCAATGAGATATCGCCTCACACCTGTCAGTATGGCTCTCATCAACAAGACAAGTAATAACAAGTGTTGGAGTGACTGTGGTGGGAAAGTAAATTGGTACAGCCACTATGGAAAACAGTATGGAGGGTTCTTAAAAAATTAAGAATAGAATTACCATATGACCCAGCAATCCCTCTCCTGGGTATTTACCCCAAAAAATCTCAGAACATTTATCTGTAAAGATATATGTAACCTGATGTTTATTGCAGCATTATTTGCAGTGGCCAAGACATGGAAACAACCAAAGTGTCCTTCAATAGATGAATGGATAAAGAAGAAAACAAGAGAGGATTTAGATGCTGGACAAATTCACCTACCTTCTCTGCAAAAGGACATCAGTAAGGATTATATTCCCTGAGAATGTGTAGCGTTTATAGCTACACACACACACTATTCAACCCCATAATACCGTACGGAGAGCTTATACGACCTGATGTTGCCCATAATTTGCAGCAGAGGGAATTGAGGAGGAGAGAGTTTAAGTTTCCCAAAGTCCTACTTCTAGCAACTGGCCAGCCAGGATCTGACGGGCAGGTTTCTCACACATTCTGTACGACTATTACGTAGAGTTCAGTGTGTTTCTAATAACAACCTGTTGCCCTGTTGTGTTCTTGTACAGAAGGCAAAAGGGAGGAAAAAAAATCAAAAAAACACATGGACCCTAACAACAAGAGATCATAATTTAGTGGGAGAGAAAATGACGGCAATGATACCAGAAATGGTACGATGGGTCATGTGCCTAGGATTGAGGTGTATAAGTGTAAATGGCATTGTGACTTAGCGGGTGGGACCTAGAGGCAGAATGCTTAGGTGTTAGAACCGACCGGCTGTGTGATGCTCTGAGTCTCAATGTCCTTATTTGTGAAATACGATTAAGAAGAGAAATTACACTGAACCTGCTTAGAACGGTGCCTGGCACATCACAAGCCCTCAGTAGATGGTAGCTTTTCTTCTTACATGTAAAACCAAAGACATGAGTAAAAACGCATGTGGCGTAATTAGGATCTCCACAGGCTGAGAACACTAGGAAAGACGGGACAAGCACAAGAAAGTTAAAGGATGTGCCACCAAATCATAGGAAAGTGGGTTTTGTGGAAACAAGACTGAAGAAATACATTAAGGTATGTGTATTAAGGTAAATACATTAAGGTAAACCATAGAGCACTCTTGAGACACATGCTGTGACAGCGGTTGGATTTGGGATATTGTTAAACTTAGAAAATCAAACTGAAATCAAATCTGCCTTTTCAAGTGAACACCAGCACAGCCCCATGGTGACAGCTAGGTCTGCAGCGGGAGAGACTGGACACTGAAGGCTCTTCCTACAGGCTGTAGAAAGAAGATGCAGGAGAATCATATTTCGGAGAACGGAGATGCAGCAGCTGAGGGCCATGATGCTGGGAGAGGAGGCACCAGGAAAGAAAGAGCAAAACATTGCTCTGACTGATGGCTCTGGAGACCGTGAGGTCGATTTCCAGAGAGGAGTTTAAGAAGACAACCTGGTGGGCCAGGAAAGTGGAGACACAGAGTAATCACTTAAGGAATATTGATAGGTTGTGTGGACATATTCAGAGGAAACATTTGCCCTTGCAGAGGTCATGTATTCTTCAAAATAGAGTTTCTCTGAAGGAATGGCCATTCCTTTGCTCAGAAGCCATCCCGAGCTCTGACTATTCTTAGGATAAAGCCCCGGACCCTTAACCAGCGTGGACAGGTGAGGCAGGACAGGTAAGGCATGCTCTGTCTCCTCCCCCAGCTGCTTCCCACTCCGTTGACCATTCATATCCAGGCCACAAATCACGTTGCTTAGAAATGGCAATCCTATGCTTCTCTCCATCTCAACTTTCCCATGTTACTCCCACCCCCTTCTCTTAATATGATGTCCACTCAGACCTGGCTTCAGAGAAAACAATCAACCTTTGAGCTTCCTGACTGGGTGAGTTCTCCCCGTTCAATGAATGATCTCGTAACACTTTTCAGTAGTTTTACTTAGTTAATTACTACTCTGCATTTTCCCTCTCGTTCTTCTGTTTCCCCTTAAAAACCATGAGGACGTGTGTGTGTGTGTGTGTGTGTGTGTGTGTGTGTGTGTGAGAGAGAGAGAGAGAGAGAGAGAGAGAGAGAGAGAGAGAGAGAGAGAGAGAGAGTCTGAGAGCATTAGTAAATTAGTAAAGGCTGGAAAATAACATATATTGTTCAAAATGAAGGAATGAATGATTTAGTCTTTTAAGTGTATGTCTGTTTATATTATTTATAATTTTATTTTGTTTTCTAAACCATTTTGGAGGCATAGGTGAATAAAAATAGCAAATTGATTCTGATACAAAATAAACTTACATAGCTTGATGTTAAACCATTTCTTTTTCCTCACAAGAGCGTTCCCTTGGTAACTACATAACTGACTTTCCAGTGGACTTCTATTTGAATTTTCTCCAAGGTGTTGGTCTGCATCCCTCACCAGGAGAGGTGTTCATTACCATCACAGTGTGTTTGGAGCCAAGTAGGGAGGACAGTCGCATTTTTCCCTGCGGTAATAGCTGTGAAGATGATCACATGTAGTTGATTAGCTGTGTGCTGTTGCTGATTCTAAGTAATTGTTATGGGTATTGAAATGTGGCTGCAATGATACGCTTGGCAATATCAATTTCTGTAGCATCTTATTCCTATTGATTGCGTTTGTAATTTTTATGTTTATCCAGTTCATGGGAATTTTTCTTTATGGCTCCTTAGATTTCATTAGTTACCTCTTCTGTTAACACACCAAGCTATGTGTATGTTTGTTACTAAATGATCGTGAAGGAGAAATGTAGAAGGGAATAGGCCTCTCAAACTAAAGAGCCATAAAGATGAGATTTTTGATGATGCATTCTTTCTATACAGGGTCTGGTATTAAAATGATGTAGAATTACAGAATACACATGGTAAATTAATAAATAATCAGACATCAATCACTCCCGGTATCGGGGTTCATTAATGAGCTGGGTACTGCTGCAGGTGAGAGCCAGTACTGTGTTAAATCTCTGCTGAGTCAGAAAGCTCGGAATGCGAAATCTGCTGTGGTCCGTGTGGAAGACAACATCAGGTCATTGTGCTCACTCTTATCCCATCAAAACGAAGTATCCCAAGATGTGTGACTAAGAGCATTGCATGTTTAACCCCAATACAAGGGACAATGACAGTCTGCTGCCTTTGGGAAACATTGGCACGTGAATATGAGTGTATCTGAGAGGAATTCACTTGCACACAAGGACAAACGTCAGGAGAGGAGGCTGTGGGATACGTGAACTCGAGTGCTTGCAGGTCTTCAGCCACCTGCCTTCATTTTCTAAACCCACTATTTCCGATATCTTAGGTCAGAGTAAACGTAAAATGAAGAGGCTCGATGGGCTTTGAATTTTAGAAATTAATAATTACTGAATATAGTGACGGAATTTAGCAGTTAATAGACAAAGGCTTGGTTCATAGGTTCATGATTACTTTTCTGTTTTTGTGTGTCTGTTTCCCAGTATTTTGCTTCCTATGATGTGCATTTTTTTGTGGCTATTTTATACAATTTTAAAAACTATAACTCTCAATATTCATGAGAATTACCAACATTATCAATTATCAATGTTAATGAGAATATTGATGAAAATTATCTCCATGTAAGGATTATAGCACTGTTGTTTAAAAGTCCTATGAGGGGATAAAATTAACCTGTCTTGCCCTTTGTGTATCTACATGTGTGTATAAAAATATTTTGGACGTATACAGACTTGAGCGAAGTGAAAATTCACGTTTTGTAATGTCAGTATAATGAGAAAACAATAGTTATGCTGGTTGATTAAAATGAGAAGTGAATTAATTGAAAAGCCCACAAAGAACAACCCACACGTTAAGTCTGAGAAGCTTTCTTCTATTTTATTTCACTGTGGGCTAATTACATTATGCCCCGTCATTCTTGTGGTACTAGATAATATTTACTGTTTACAAGCTCTCAGTATGCATTTCATTTCACACAATTCTGGATCATGCCCTGTGGTACCATAGACATTATCACAGGAATGTTAACAGATACGATGAGAGTATACAGTAGACTAAAAGAAACCTATACTGAACTTTCACTAAATAAATTATCCTACTGCCTATGTACCAGTGACTTAAAAGACCATGGAAAATCTCATGAGGACACAACTCAAGTGGGAGAAAAGACTGCTTCAAAGAATAAGCCACTAGGACAAAGAAAACCAAAAGGAAATGTTCAGTATAGTGACAGGAAGTTCAGATTCTACCACAGTGGTCTAATTACCTTCCATAAATCATGAAACCCGTGCTGGGTGTCTGTGAATAATCTTAATCCAGATCTACATGGGTAATGAATAGTGAGAGGCTCTCATTAAGGAATTGCTGTCATGACGTCCAATATCAACAGAACGGTATTATCGCAATATCCACGAGAAATTATTCATGTATATGATAACTCATTATCATAAATATGAATACTTTTAAACCAATTTTGAGGAAAAGTTAATTTATAAAACACTAGCTGAGTCTGCAAAAGTATTGCATTTGTTTTGTTTCATTACAATTATCTAATCAAAACCACTTTGGTCAGGGTACAAACCTGGGTGTGTGGACAATGTCAACCTGCCTTCCAAAGCTGATTTTTAGAAACAACTAGCTCTCTCATCCATAATTCTGAAAGTTTTTGAAAAAGGCAATGTGAAGGTTTGTAAATAGCTTGTTGGTGAGTTAAGTCTCATTTAAAATGAAACAGAGGTATTTATGATGTTTGTTTTATTTAACATGAGGATTCAAACTCTTCTGTGCAGAAAACTTCATGTCTGATTAGAGCCCTCTTTCCACCCATCCCCACAAGAGATGTTTATTATGTTACTAATAGTGGGAACATTATGATTTTTAAATAGATATCACACCGCATTTTTCAGGTAAAGTATTAGACATGCCTATTTCTACTACTACTTCAACGACGGTTCAGGTACACATATGCATGTGCACACACACACACACACACACAATCACAAACACGACTTCCTTCAGATTCTAGATTACCTGTGAAGCTCCTGTGAGAGCCATACTCTATCTGTTTAACTCTGTTGGCCAGAGAGGACACATGGATGGTGTGTGGCTACACTGGTTAGGACTGAGCTTGGGACATGAGCTGAATGTGATGGAGAGGAAGGAGCACACAGCAGCTAGATAAATAAGGGTGCTTCTCACAGCCATTGGTCACCTGTGTGGCCTGATGGCTTTTTAGTTCTACTCATTGTTCAATCCCTCATGGGTAAAATACATTTAATAATACTTACTGTATGAATTATTTTACATAATATAATACATCTATGTACATAAAGGCAATGAGACACAGTAAATACTTTACAAACGGCAATTGTGAAATGATAGAGTTTTTGTCCTAAATATATAGTGAGAAGAAAACAATCCTGTTAAGGCAAAACTAAAATCTGTTTTCTGTTAACGAATGCAGTTAATATGTCACCCAAAGTCTCCCAGATTTCCGTGACTGATAGAAGGGATTCCTAGACATATAACTGATGACTTCAAATGCAGAGTTTTAAATCATTCTCTTCTTCTTCCTCACATAGAATGGCTGCAAAATAATGTGGGGGAAGCCCCTCGAACACTGGAATTTGAACACAAATTTCACAAGGTAGGAACAATCGGATATATACATACAAAGACAAGATTAGAAGTAATTTTCTATCTAAAACATGAACACTGCAATCCATTAAGTGCTAAAGCCACTCTTCTTTCTTAATTTTGAGTAAATTATAAGCACATTTGCATGTTAATACAATAAATGATGTTAGAAAATACTTTAATATAATTTTCTAAAATGTATTTTCAACGTAACACCAATAAATCATAACCTTTTAGAAACATGGCTGTCCTGAATTCAGTACCTTCATATGCACATTGGAAATTAATGTATTGCTCTATAAGATAGGATTTGTTCTAATCATAATAAGCACAAGAAATCAGACAATATTAGCACTAAATTATTATAACCATTGTTTATTTAAATCCAACTCTCTGTGGAATTCACTTTTTTTCTCAAAGATATCTTTATAATGTCATTTTAACAAGTGAATTTAGTTATTGACACTAAAATTAGGAAAAAGTAATTAAGGGATGTGAAATTGTTTAAATTTGAAACGTACAACAGATAATTAGTAGTCTAGGATAATTCCATCACATAAGTACTCTGCCTTGTAATTCTAGAGGCAGATTAAATTCTCTCAGTAATGGATTCACTTGAAGAAAAATAAAGCCTCTGGAAGTTAGTCTTAATGTCCTCCCATTCGGGGTGGTCCTACTAGCGATGAAGTTATTATATCCATGAGAAAATGTCTCGCTTTAATAGTAATAAGTATGGCCAGCAGAGCAGGGGTCTTACTGAAGGCCAAGGTTAATTAGTTAGCAGTGATGACCGCTGTGGAGAGCACGACTGCCATTTTCACTATGTTTCTAGCAAGGAAGAAAAAAAAATTATCATTCAGCTCAAATTGAAAAGTTATGTCTATAAATTGTTTCACATTAAGACAGCTAGGTCTTTAGAAGTATCTACTCATTTAGACGTATCCATTGGCTTTCTATGCACGATTGCCTCATACAAATATGTACTGTTTAGGCACATACTATGTGATATGCTTGTCAATTGTTTAGATTTTATAAATTTGAGTTGTTGTTTCTTTTTTGAAATAAGATTCCCACAGGTATTTAACTCAACATATCTAAAAGACAGTTAATATACAGGGAAAGATACTGTGTGACGATACACCCTTGAATAAACACATCTTCCTCTCTGCACCGGTAGTTGGGGGAAGGCTATGGCTGTGAGAATAATGGGCAGGCACCCACAGAAGTAACCACATCGGGAAAATCCACCTGCAGGACGGGGCGAGCTACATGCTCCATGAGTTTAACAAACTGTGCTCTGATGCTTCTCCAGAAACAGATGAAAGAGACTAAACTCTAGCACATCTCATTCCTATAATCCATAATTAATGCCTTCATAAAAATTTCCATTTTTTCAATCTGAAAATGGATGATCATGCTTCATAGTTAAAATGGCATGCAACTTGGATATACAGAAATGGATTTTAGTTCTGAATTTATTAAAAAAAAGTGAAAAAATGTATAATATACTAAATTAAAAAATGTGTAGCAAATGAACATATGTGGTATTTTATTCACAGAATTATCACAGTAAGCTTTGCTTTTGGAGTCAAATCAAGTATCCTTGGCCTTTACTGAGAGGAGCGCAGAAATATCTGAGTGTGGCTGAAGCTTCTAGGAAGAAACAAAGCTAGAAAGAACTGAATGTGGGGGTAAAATGAGCAGTTGGTGTGATAGGTAAATTGATCAGGGAATTTCTTCCCTGAAATCAGTTAATTCTTGGAAAGGGTCTTTAGGGAGAAGTTGTTCCAATATTTTTGTTGTTGTCACTGCTTAAGCTCAGGGACCTGGGGGAGGGGTGAACCCTGACTGAAGTTTGACCAGGTCAAGTGAGCAGACATTTTGTGGAGATTGATGGAGACAATTCAGCTAATCATTTATGAGACCAAGAATAGGAATTTCATAGATAACCAGGGAGTTTTAGGTAAATCAAATGAGGAAAGGTAATTCTTTGCAGTGAGCCATTCTGGCAAACACAGAAGGATGGGGGAACTTAATCATCCATGTTTTCGAGGAACACAGAGCTCAGATGAAGTTCAACTTTGTCACCTTCAGCTTTTTTTTTTTTTTCATACTTTTTCCCCTTTTCCATTCTTTTTTTTTTCTGAGAGAAAACTCTAGAGATTATTCTTGACTTTGTTGATTGTTTTCCATTCTGTCCAACCTGAATTTTTAATCTGTTTCTGTTACAGAACAGAAAGAGTTCATCCGCCCGGCTCTTTCAGAGCCAAACACTAATACCGAGAAATGCAGTGGAGAGAGATTGGCTATTTCACAGGCACCTCCCAGGAGAACGGGAAGCTAATACTCAAAAGCCCCAGCTCCCCGATCCAGGGTTCAGGGCATGATTTTTAGGCTTCAGGGAGAACAGGTACGGGGAAGCGCTGGCGGGCACCTTTTAATTGGAGGACCTTGGAGCTTGGCCATGTATGGTAAGGAGATTAAGCACCGGGTCTTCCTGGACAGCGGCCCCTTCCTTCTGAAAGGGCTCAGGTGTTCAAGTTGAGGCTATGCCCCGTCCTTTGGTTCCCTGCTTGTGTGGGGGGCGGGGCAAGATATTGGTTCCAGGTGCAGCTGGAGGTCAAAGTTCTTCTCTCTACACAGGCTTCTGCTGCATGACTGTGGTTTCAGTCTGTTGTGTCTGAAAAGCAGCTCAGCATCTCGTTAAACAGGACAGGGCCGTTTCGAGCTGGTTCTGCAGTTCCCTTTCCAATTAAAAAAAAAAAAAAAAGGTTTGCATTGCATTTTCTAGTTCCTTTCTATTTGAAATTTTAGTGAGTGATATGATCATTGATTTGTCTATTTGCATCATCCTGTTTTAAACTTGTCTCTTAGTTCTGCTTTCACAGAAGTCTCATCTTGTTTCCTGTTGAGTATACTAGGACACTTTGTAAATTTTATTCTCATTTTTTTTAGGAAACATTCACAACTATGTTTTTCTTCTGACTCTCCAGGATGAAGTTTGAATTTCTTTGTGTTTTAGAAATAACCTTGTTCATTTTTTAAAATCTTGTGTTATTTTGTTTCCTTTTATCCAACCCATAAGAAGTACACCTACATACTTGGTGTTTTTCATCACCGATGATGATTGCTTTGTGCTCTACATATTTGGGTTGTTGCTAGAATTCTCTTCTTAAGTCCAACATGGAAAGCAATTGTGTTTAATCACATACTTCAATCTCGTTTTGTGACATACTCTCACATAGTAAGATTTAGCTTAGACTTGGTTCTCTGACACTCTCAAATATTGGCACATATGTAGTAAATAGGAAAATGGACTTCAGTTGTTCATTTTTCTTCTGCTTTCTCCTTCATAGGTATTTTCAGGTTAAATTATAATTTTAACTTCTGATGTTATGTTACTTCTTTTTGTTATACTTTTTAAAAACACATTCAGCCTTTTTACTGTTGGGCAGATATAGGGGTTAGGGTTAAGGGAGGCTAGAGATTGAGGGACTCTCAACTATAAACAACATCAAACTCAAAGCCAACATTTACCTAGTATGAGTAGAAAGCAATATTGAAGCTATGCTACACAGTAATTCAAATGCAGCTGTACATATAACTTAAGTCAAATCAGATTAGAATCATGGCAAATTTGTCTATAATTTTATTTTGTTAAGATACTATTCCATAGTGAATAAAACTTAAATGCAGAATACATTTTAATAACTTTTAGAACTATTTAGCGAATTGCAGTAGCAGCATGCTTAGATTGGATCTTCTCACTCAAACTGAAATAAGGAAAAGATAAAATGTGTACACCATTCCAGCAAAGTAATAACCTTTCAGAAAAACTAGTATATAGGTGCTTTGTATAATGTCCTGATACAGTCTAGTAATGGAGTAACTCATTCTTCTCCACTCACATTTTATCTCTTTTAAGACTGTCTCTATGGGACTTTTTTTTTTTCCAAATATTATAATCTAACATTCTATGCTGCCATCTAATCTAATTACCTGATAGAAATAGAATGCTTTCAAGGCACATAACAGGTATTTTGCAGGTGATTTCTCTAAAAGCTTTTCTTGAGTTTCAATTTGCATGAGTTAAGTGTAATACACACTATTCTTACACAAGTAAAAAAATGGGTAAAAGTAAGTTAGTATGGATTTAATGACAGTATTTTAGATAATTTATTTACAGTGCTCTGTATATGCTTTTTCATATTAAGATAACTATTAGGTTGATACTCAACTAAACCCCACTTTTTAAAACTATAAATTCATCAACAATCAATACAAGTTCTAACTGGTCAGATAGATAGCTACATAGAAGTTATTTAAAGAGTGTTACGATGCTAAACAACAACAACAAAAAAAACCTTACAGGTTTTATTGTCAATACACCGCTGTAAGACAGAATTACTTCTTATGGTGATTTTTAGCTACCATCTTTGCCCAAATCTTAAGCTACAAGCAATTCCTGCTGATTTTTCCCGCTTAACACTCTGTTTCATTTTGCTCTGATTTCCATAGTAACCAGCTAGCACAGGAATGTTCCACCAGTTCTGCTGGCCTCAAATCTCCTGCCAGATTGTTCTGCCACATGAGGTGTTAGCATTATACTGTGCAGTGACTCAGCTTTCTCTTGAGTTAAGTCTCTGATTGATAATAAATGTCCTCCACCAAATTTTCTTCCTTTTTATTTCAAAAGATGCCATATTAAAAATTTAATAATTAAACTCCTTTATTATGTCACTTAATTATATTTTTCAAATTTAATAATGCCTCTGCATATATTTAATATGTGAGTGTATTTTAATCAAGATAAATATGCTCCATTTAATCTTCGAGCACCGAATATATTTTAGAATGATGACAGTTATAAGCATATATAAGGCAGGATTTTTGCACTCTAGAAATTATATTTAGCGGAAAAGAAAATCATGAAAACAATCATTTTAAAATGTAGGCTATGCAAGTTACTATTGATTTATAAGATATTGGATAATTTATTTTGGGGAAAAAATCTCCACAAACATGAGTATTTGCCAGAAAGAAAAGCTGGGGAAAGATACTGAACAGGAATAATAGCATCAGAGAAGATAGGAAGATGGAAAAAGCCCCAAGTGTTCAGGGAAAATAAGCAGCATAATGTGCCTACAGCGAATAATACTTGGAATGTTAGATTCTTGAACATAATTGAAGATGTATATTTAAATGGAAATACAATTTATAAAGAGGATAGTATGCTAAAAATAAGGAACTGAAGGAATTGTACGCATGCCTACTTTTTTTTTTTTTTTTTTGCCTTCATTTTCAGAGTTGGTATATCTCAATCTTCTTATAAAGTTGTTCAAAAATCAGTAAGTCTCATTGGTGTCTGTGTTCACTAGCCCAGTGGGAGGAATGGACTGGAAAAATAAGAGTCGTTCTATTTATTAAATCTATTATTATTCGCTGCATGCAGATTTTCCTTGAGTGATAAGCAATTTTATGTCCTCAGTCTCTTATCCTGTCAGTAAACATAGAGTAGTTATTTGATACATTATTTTTGAAGCTATCAGCTGAAATCTGAGGTCCCTCATACAGCAAGTATCACTCTAATGCTGGTCACGGGATCACACGAGGCCACACTTTTTAATTCATAGGCAAGTGGACTTCATGCTCCACTAAAGGACATTAGTCTCCTGGTGTAGCTGCTGCATTGGAAAAATCACACTTACAGAGAATGTAATTTGCAGAGGTTTTATAGTAACTTTGGGGAAATTAAATTAAAAAGTAGGTTTTCTATTACGTGTTGTGACTTTTAAGCTTTAAAGAGCTTATCAAGAATTTAATTAGACTAACTTTCTCCATTTTCCCCCTTAGGGAACATACATGGAAGTAGCTTTTTCATGTAGTGGTTGGGATAAAAATTCGGGTGTTTTAAAGGGGGATAAAACTGACCCTGTATATTATGGGCCAATCAGGTTCATTCATGTTGCAGTCGAATTGCACATAAAAAACTTTTTACAGTCCTTAGAACTGATGAAAACACTTAAAAGGACAGATCTAATATGCTAATAGCGGGTAGGTAATTTGTCAAAGGTCCCAAAGCGAAGCAATTTTTCATACTGAAAATCGATCTTGTCTTGACTCATCTGAGTTATGTAATTCAGGAAACAGGAAAGATGTCATTGGTGTGACGGCTGCAGACTGGGTTCCATTTTGTTGGGCTTTTCACCTGAGCTACATGCAGTGACCTCTGGTCACTCTGTCATCTTCACCCAGGTTCAGGGCAAGATATTAAGAATGCACAGCATTAAAGAACAACAACATATTACTTGGGAGAGCCCCAGGATGTTCAGCCTCACTTCATTTATGTGTACTTAATTTACTTAGACAAACCTATTTACATACATATACGCATACATGATATTATATGTTTCTGGACGAATGTTTATAAACATACACAGCTAACACTTATGAGTGATTGCAACGTATCCAGCCTTGTTTTAATCACTTTGCATATGCTCACTTCTTTGATGTTCAAAGGAAAATAGCCACTATGAGCATGAACCTATACATATCAAAAAAGTATGTGAATACATGGGAATCTGAACACATACGTTGGAAAGCCCATAATCTACCTGGACAGCACAGAAAGGTCCTGGCCCCATGGCCCACCTGCGGGGTCATAATCTCCAAGGGTGTGGCTTCAGCAATCATGTGTTTAACAGGTTCTCGGGTGATGCTACTGCTGTCCAAAATTTATGGACCACTGTCTTACACAGACATGGGTTTATTTATTTTATATTGTTTTATCAATAGGGATTCTAAAAACTGGTCAAGTGTTTTATGTCATATTTTGTTCTTCAAACTGTCACATTGTGTGGCTCCGATTCAATCCCTCTGACAGTGGTTCTCAGACTCACTCTGCACACAGCAATCACCTTGTAAAGATTTACTACTCAACACTACAGAAAGCTGTTATTGTTGATAACATACTCCCGATAGGAGTAACTTCCTCTGTGACTTCTATGGCTTTTTAATTGCATCCCCTTAGAAGGACCTCCATTCCCCTTTACGTACCATTCTTCAGGGCACAGTGAATTCTATTTTAAGTCCTCATTTCTTTCTTTTACCATCGAGGCACCAAGAGCACTTCCCATGCACCCAAGTCCCAGATGGGACCCTTGGCCCAGCCAGGTGGTGATGTGCTCAGGCGGTCTCCCGGAGTATTTTTCTCACAGTCCTCTGAGAACTCGACTACTGGACCTGCTGGTCTATAATCACTCTGCCTGCCTAACAGCATGACCCCCATGGAGACTTATCCTTTTTCTCTTCTGAAGTGATGCACAGGTTTACCTATCTCTAGGTATTCTTTTATTCCATCCAGCTAGCTCATACAAAAAATGGTCTTTTGTTATGCAGAGTGCCCAGTTCCCTTCTCCCGGTTGGTCTACTCACAGCTGAATGCTGACACTCCAGATGAAAACCTCTGATCTAAGCAGTGCTCTGTCTCTTACATCCCAAGGATCCCTGAGCTCTGTCTTCTCAGCACGACAGAAGGCAGGTTTATCTTCCTTTTCAGATTTGAGAGAGAAAGTACAGCTTCCAAGCACATTCACCCCGAGGAAATACAACAGACATTTTTCTCTGATCTTTTTAGTTTCATTTTCAAATTTCTTTTTATAGACAGCATCGTTGTAGCATCCTTAAAACTAACTGTTAACTGTGAGTAGCACACAAAAAAAGTGTTTATTGCATTATTTCTAGGTGTGGATTTTTAGAAGTAGAGATACAAAATATCAAGAATTGGACCCAGAGCCTATTCTTGTATTTCCTGATGTCCTAATGTTAAATGAAGCTAAGTGCACATACATCTATGAGTATTAGCTGTAATGTGTGAATCTGGAGAAGTTACCTCAAGGTCATTAAAGGTCAGATCATCCATAAATGGAAGACATGTGTATCATGTTATTGGAGACATCCCTAAATGGACAATGAGTTAGTTTATTTTATAGCTTATCACAGAATGGTAGAACTGGGAGGGACATTAAGATCATTTATTCCAACACCTTTATTTTAGAGACGAGGAAATGAAAGTACAGAGAAATTATATTGCTTTCCCAAGGTTACAGAACTAGTTAATTACCATATTACATAAGTGATAAAGCTATATTTTGAACTAGTATTAATTTTACCACTGAAAGAATGCATGCATAAACAGTTTTTAATCCCTAGATAATACAAGGAGGGTATGTAAAAACGAAAATCACGGCTAGCGAGGATTAAAGATATTTTCAAAGTTGTTACTTAGTAGTGCAATATGCTGCTTTTAATTTTAGAAATGTGAATTTAAAAGAAGTTGATTTATACAATATTCATAAGGATGATTAAGCAGATTTCAAACTATATTACAAAGCTACACTAACCCAAAGCCGTATAGTACTGACATACAGACAGCCACATAGACCAATGGAACAGAATAGAGAGCCCAGCAATAAACCCATGTATGTATGCTCAATTAATTTTTGAGGAAGTTGCCAAAATTATACACTTGGTGAAAGAGTAGTCTTTTCAATCAATTGTATTGGAAAAACTAAATATTCACATGCAAAAGAATGAAACGGGACCCCTATCTTACATGATACATAAATGTCAACTCAAAATAGATTACATATTTAAATGTATGACTTGAAACCATAAGATTCCTCAAAGAAAATATAGGGGGCACACTCTTTGACAATGGTTTTGGCAATGTTTTTTGGTTTGGTTTTGTTTGGTTTTTTTTTGGATTTGACACCAAAAGGAAAGACAACAAATGCAAAACAGAAAGCAACAGGGCTACATCAAACTAAAAAGCTTAGCAGAGCAAAGGGAACAATCTACAAAATAAACAGGCAACCTATAAAGTGGGGAAAAATATTTGCAAACCATCTATCTAACAGTATAGGGGTTAATATCTATAATACATAAAAACAAATCATAGAACTCAATAGCAAAGAAACAACCCCTGTCTGTCTCTCCAATCTGGAGGTGGTTTGCCCTGTGCCCTCACTTCTCTTATAGATCCGAGAAGAGTTGTTTTTTTTCAGTATTTTCAATTTTTCCACTTATTGTTAGGACAGAGTGGTGACTTCCAAGTGCCTTACATGTGGAAATGGGAAGCTGTTGTTGAGGTTTTCTATCCTATATTACTCCATCCACATTCTATTATTTTGCCAGCCTCTCTCAGAAAGCTTTTCTAATTTAAATTCTCATCTTTTCCCTATATTTGCATTAATAATGCCTCTGAGTTCTCAGGACTATTTTCAATAGAGTATTTTGTGACATTGATAAAGCAGGGAGTATAGGAAGAAAACAAGCGTGGAAGAAGATAGTGTCAGTTAATAGATAGAGTACCATTTTGAGCATGTTGAAGCTGGAAAGCTCATTGAAAATCTACCTGGTTGTTTGTTGTTCTGCAGGTAATTTGAAATTTGTGTCTCTGGTTCTGGCAAGAAATCAAGATTAACTTTGTATCAAACCACTATTATAGAGGCAATAATTTAATTTGTGTAAATGAATAAAATCATAACAGAAGAAGCACAAATGGAATATTTTTTTTAAAAGCACCAAAACCAAAATAGTAGGAGTAAGTTGGTCAAAAGGTAAAAAGAGAAAGAAGGTAGTAAAATGCAATTCAAGGTATTTAGGGCATAGAAAATAGTAACAGATGCTAAAGAAACTGAAAGCTCTCTTTTGCATTATAATTTCAGGGGGTTAAGGGTGAAACGAACAAAACTTTAAATAGAGGGTGGAGCAAAAGTAAGACAGTAAGGAGTTATAGATGGGAAGAAAAGGACAAACTACTTAAACAGATGAGAAGGATAAAAGACATGAGAAGTTGTAGTGTGAATTTTGACAGGAAACATAAATATTTATCATATCTTTATTGCCTTGAATTTATTTTTTATGTATTTCTATACTGTCTTCTCATTCCCAATGATAGTCTTTGAATTTCCTGTGTTTTCATATTACTTTCTGTTCATAACACAAAAGTTGCAGTATTCAGCAGTTATTAAATTGAGTGTTAGAATCACCACGGATTAGAAATAACTGACAAATGTCACAAAGTGAATGCAAACACGATACCCCCTCCATGTTCTGTGGGACATATCATTCTTTCTAATTGTTATAAATAAATCAATATGCTCACGTGCTTTTTTTTTTTTCCTGTCAGGATCCACACAGTTATTCTATTCTTCCATTTTGAAATATTTATTGAATACCTTGTAAGCATTTTGGACTTATGCTTCTCACAAAGGAAGAACACATAACTCAGATCAATTCTCCCAGTCATGATCATTTTTCAAATTATCATTTTTAAAAAATCTCCTTGATTGCATTGGAGAGCTCACAAGTTATTAAGGCCTCACTAGATGTGGCGTGGGGAGGAGTAAGAAAAGGGAAGTGAGCCCAGCTCTTCCTGTGCTTTTTGGTCATGGCATTTTACTCATTCAGAGTGGAGAACTGCAAGGGTAAGAAGATGAATAAAACTGTGGACACCCTGTGGAGGCCAGAAGAAGAGAGACTGAAATCTACAACGGGCCCAAGTTTGAGGACCATGAGGAGTATTAAGAGTCTTTACTTCGACTGGAACCTCAAAGTGAGAACCCTCTGACTTACTACCAACGTGGGGAAAGCAAGTGCTTGCAGAGAGTGTAGCTCAGTTTAAATAACCTCAGCTGCTGAAATTTGATTGAGGTGATTCTGGATTATTAACTGTTTAGGAGCATGATGACAGCAAAGAAAAATTCTCTCTGGAGGGAGTAAAAATCATCCTAGACTTCAAATTATTTTTACAAACACTTTCAGAAATGAATGTCTATTTAATAATAAAGAGAAGTAGATAAGAATAAAAGACAACAACAAAACAGAAAGCAGATAAAATGGATAACAAAAACAAACCCTTCAGGAGCTCTAGACATCAAGTTATTAGATATAAACTAAAATATATTTGTTTAAAGAACTAAATATTAGATTGAGGATTGTGGCACATAGTAAAAAAAAATATGAAACTATGAACAAAAATAATAAAACAACTGAAATTAAGAACAGTGTGGAGGTTCCTCAAAAAATGGGTGTATGTCACAGCAGTGTAGACAGAGCTGAAACAATAGTTGGTAAATTGGAAAATGTCAAAAAATTGCACAAATGTAGTTTAGTGATACAAAAAAGTGAGGAAAAGGGTAAGAGATGCAAGAAATAGTGTAAGAATTGTAATGTGCATTTCACTGGAGTCCTAGAAAGAGAAAAAAAAAAGAAAAGAATATATGCAAATTTTGGAAATATAAGAGCTGATAACCTAAAATTTAAGAATATTACAAAATCAATATTCAAGAAAACCATAAATAGCTGGATAAAAATAAAAATACATATTGATGACTGTTATGTCTTCTTGCTAAATTGTCCCCTTTATCATTATGAAATGTCCATCTTTGTCTCTTGTTACCATTTTTATCCTGAAGTTTATCACACTCCCTGACATCAGCTTGTACTACAGAGCAACAATAATCAAAACAGCATGGTATTGGCAGAAACACAAACACACAGACCAATGGAATACAACTGAACACCCAGAAATAAACCCACATAAATATGGACACATAATTTTTGACAAAGGAGCCAGAAACATACGATGGAGAAAAGAAAGCCTCTTCAGTAAATGGTACTGGGGGAATTGAAAAGCCACGTGCAAAAGGATGAAACTAGACTGCTATCTGTCACCGTGTAACAAAATTAACCTAAACAATAAACAATAACCTGAAACAATAAACTGCATAGAAGAAAACATAGGTGCTAAACATATGGACCTTGGGTTCAAAGAGGATTTAATGAATTTGACTTCAGAGGCAAGGGAAGTAAAAGCGAAAATAAATGAACAGGACTATATCAAACTAAAAAGCTTCTGCACAGCAAAATAAACCATTGACAAAACAAAGAGTAATCAACCAAATGGGAGAAGATATTTGCAAACAACACCTCCAATAATGGGCTAATATCCAAAATATATAAGGAATTCACACAACTCAGCAACAAAAAAACAAACAGTACAATTTAAAAATGGGCAGAGGACCTTAACAGACATTTCTCCAAAGAGGACATGCAGATGGCCAATAGACATACAAAAAGATGCTCAACATCACTAATCATCAGAGGAATGTAAATAAAAACCACAAGGGGATATCACCTCACACATGTTAGAATGGCTATCATCAACAAGACAAATAATAAGTGTTGGAGAGGCTGTGGAGAAAAAGGAACCCTTATACATTGTTGGTGGGAATGCAGATTGGTGCAGCCACTATGGAAGGCAGTGTGGATGTTCCTCAAAAAATTACGAATAGAATTATCATATGACCCAGCAATCCCTCTCCTGGGTATCTACCAAAAAAACCTGAAAATATTTATCAGCAAAGATATATGTGCTCCAATGTTCATTGCAGCTTTATTTACAATGGCCAAGACATGGAAACAACAAAAGGTCCTTTGATAGATGATTGGATCAAGAAGATGTAGCATATCTACACAATGGACTACTACTCAGCCATAAGAAAAGACGAAATAATGCCATTTGCAATAACATGGATGGATCTTGAGATTATTATGCTAAGTAAAATAAATCAGACAGAAAAAGTCGAGAACCATATGACTTCTCTGGTATGTGGAATATAAAACTGAAAGCAACAACAGAACAAGACAAACAAATAAAAAAACAAAAACTCATAGACATAGACAACAGCTTAGTGGTTACCAGAGAGTAAGGGGGGAGGGAGGTGGTAGATGAGGGTAAAGGGAGTCAAATATATGGTGATGGAAGAACTGAATCTGGGTGGTGAAAATACAATGTGATCTATTGATGATGTATTACAGAATTGTACATTTTGCAATTGAAACCTATGCAATATGCAATTTTACTAACCATTGTCACCCCAATAAATTTTAATTATATATATATATATATATATATATATATATATATATATATATATATATATACTGAGATAATACTATATAAACTGTGGGAAAGTAAAAAGGAAGGATAAATCTAATTAAACAGCCAGAAAGAGAGAAATAAAGATTATCTTCATATGTAAAACTAACTAATTGTTACCTTTCCACAGATTAAAAAAAAAAAAAAAATAGAAGACAATGGAAGGACATCTACAATCCCCAGGGAAAATTGCCTATCTAGAGTTACGTTCCAAGTGAAGATATCTTTCAAGAATGAAGTTGAAATAATGACATTTTTAGACTAGTAAAAAACAGAGAACTCATTGCCACCTGACCCATAGTAAAAGAAATACACATGAATTTCTTCAGGAAAAAGTAAAATGATCCAGGTTTAGAGGGCCAGAGGAAAGATAGCTGGAAAAATCACTAATATTGGGCAATCAAACAACACACTTTTAAATAACCAATGGGTAAAAAAAAATTTTTTAAGGAAATTAAATAATATTCTGAAATAAAATATAAACTTGAGTATGAAAATTTATGGTATTCAGCTAAAACTGTCCTTAGACATAGTATAGTTTTAAAAGCTGTTAGCAGGAAGTAAGGTCTCAAATCAATAACCTTGCCTTCTACTCTAAGAAAAGCTATTAAACCCAAAGTAAGTAGTGGAAAGAAAATAACAAAAATTAGAAGAGAAATCAGAGAAATATGAAATGTAAACAATGGAAAAAATCAATAAAACCAAATATCAGGTTGTTGGAAAGATATACAAAACTGGCAAATATTTAGCTACCTTGACCAAGAAAAAGAAAAATACGAATTTCCAAAAATCAAGAATAACAAAGCTTACATTACTACTAACCCTACAAATTTGAAATGATTATAAATTAGCATCTTGGATGTTAATTTATGCAAAAAATTAAACACATAGAATGAAATGTATAAATTATAATAAATACACAAATTTATCAAAATTGATTTACAAAGAAATAGAGAATATGAATTTACTATATCAAGGAAACACATTTAATTAACAATGAAAATTCTTCCCACAAGAAGAACCCAGGTCCAGATTGCTTCAGCACTAAATTTTGTCAAATATTGAGGGAACAGATAATACCAGTTCTTCACAAATTATGGCAGAAAATAGAAAGGAGAACACTTTTCCACTCATTCTATGAGGCTAGACAAATATTTGATAAGAAAACTACAGATGATTAATCCTCATGAAAATATATGCAAAATCCTTAACAAAATATTAGCAAATAAAATCCACATCTTAGAAAAAGTACTATAAACCATTAGCAAATGGATTGATTTCACACGTAAAGATCACTTAATGGAACATAGGATAGTAACACAAAAAAGGACAGACACCACTTGATCATACCCCACGTGGAATCCGCGGGGGATTGGTTCCAGGACCCCTGCAAATGCCCAAATCTGTGGAGACTCAAGTTCCCTTTTTAAATGGTGTAAATCGATGTAGCCAGGGGGTCTCTGCACCCTCGGCCTTTGCGGGTTTCCAACTGCACACGGAGCACAGGACAGTTGCCCACTGAAACAAAGCCATGCAGAAGGGGGCCCAGGCGATTCAATCCGTGTTGTTTAAAGGTCAGTTGTACTTTAAGGAATAAGCGGATTGGGATGGATATAAATACTTGAAGGCCACGGTACTTTCTGAATTGTAGTTCCCGCAGGCAGCGTGTTCTGCAAGAAACACGGACACCCGCATTCACACCCCGTGCGTGGGGTGCAGCATCTTCAAAGCCTGGCTCGGCTGTCAGCTAACTCCTCACCACCCCTTGTTCTCGTTTGTAAGACAGAAGGGACGGTCCTGGGAAGGCAGGGTGACCCGGAGGACTGGATTCTGCAGCGAGCTAGAAACTTCTAGTGCAGGCCTTCCACAGGGGCGAGCTCAATCACTGTCACATCGCTGTCGTATTTCTTACATCTCATCTTCAGCGTGACTCTAGCTGCGCGTGTGTTTCTGACGTGTGTATTTGTACTGTGTTATAACATGGGGCTCTTTTTTCCTTGAAGGTCAAACTTTATGCTTTAGTAACAGAAAGAAACTTGTCTATAACTGAGTGGTTGAGAATCCATCCGAAGGGGTGGGAAAAGCCTTCCGAAGGGACGTCAAGAC
This sequence comes from Rhinolophus sinicus, assembly GCF_057876585.1. Lineage (NCBI taxonomy): Eukaryota > Metazoa > Chordata > Mammalia > Chiroptera > Rhinolophidae > Rhinolophus > Rhinolophus sinicus. The sequence goes on from NC_142504.1 coordinate 4,107,286, forward strand.
CTTGGTTAAGTAAGAAAGAAGCATGTGTGCATTTTGTGATGGAGGGAAGAACTGAAACCGGTAACTGGCATCATCCAAACGAATCCTGGGAGGCATCTGTCACAAAGAGGGGTCCAGGTAAGCATTCCACCTGGCGCAGCCTGGCGCAGACGCAGTGGGAATGCCCAGCGCCTCAGGGGACCGCCGTGCCTTCCAACCAGACAGTCACGACACAGCTCTGAACGTCATGCCGTCTGCACCCCAAACATTTGCAGATGACATTTCCACTACCCACAACAGGGAGCGCTGCCCAGTGCATGGACCTTCACTTCCGATTGGGTGGTCATTCTCAAAAATCCCCAGGACTACACCATATGGGCCTTCCCTGTCCAGGGGCTCCTAAGGAGACAGCACCCAATCAGATTGTGGGGTGAATTCAGCATGGAAAAGGTGTCTTCAGCTGGGCTAATGAGGAGAAGGCCCTACAAGAATTTAACCAATCAGTCAAATAGGCATCAGTCATACAGGAGGGTAGTCTCCATAACAACCATGTCACTGATGTTTGTGCATTGTTAAGAAGTGACCATAACTACATTCATTTCCCACTAATAGACATATATTCTTGACTCGAAGCTTTCAAGGTAATTAAATCATTGCTTCATTTACTTTTTATCATGCAAATTATATATATGTAAGTGATAATATATAGTATCTTATAGATGCTCCAAGTTTCCTCTATTTCCTTTTGCTCCTATAACCTTGTCATCATGTCCACACACATCTTTTAGTTGCCTCTGCCAAAGATTAATTTAGATACTCATCTGTTTATGTACTCTTTATTTTCTGTGGCTTTGCTTCTCTGCTTACATGATAATTCACAATAAAATTCTGCTATCTCAGCAGGAAGACTCTGCTTTGATGGCTCTTGGGAGCTTAAAAATTTCAAATTATTGATAACTTCTTCAAAAGCTATTATTTCCTTTCATTTTGTTTATAAACTCAGATGTACCTATATAGATTTTAAGACATATCAGTCACTGAGTTTTATAGTACAATTCAATTTAAATATTTTTAATCTCAAATTTGTCTACAATTCATATTGTTGAACTATTTTATAACCGTCCACAGCTTATAACCTAATATAGGATCTTTCCAGGGGAGAGTAAACAACCATTACCTTCTCATCTGTTTCCATTTTCTATTCTTGTCAATTATCTTTTCTTGGCTAGCCATGGAAATTCATACACATCAAAGTTGGTTCATTTGTATTCCTGTTTCCAAACATCAAATGAAGTTATCCATAAATTAATTTTATGAGCAATTAAGTTCTTCCAAGTCAATACTTTCTAAATTGATTTCTCTTTTACAATCCAGACGCAGTTTAACTCCATTTTGCAACATTAGACACAGTTCTCAGGTAGTTTGCCATTTTCTTTTCGGTTTCCCCTTTCTTCTGTTATATTTTCCTTTTTTATATGAAAATAAAATCGGTGAGAGAAAGAGAAGACTTCAGAAGGGTTGGTGAAGGAGACAGCCAATTTTGTGACTCAAGGAAGTGACTTGTTTAGGCAAAGGGACTACGGTCATGGCCATGGGGACATGGCTGTCATCCAGTCGGGGGCCAATTCACTCAGGGAACCCACGGCAAGGGAATTCAAGTCAGCTATGGCACAGCATTTAGACATGGGACAGGGGGTGTTCAGTACGTTTTAAGAAAGTGAGTAAATGTGATTTTATGATAAAGATCTGATCTCTCCATAAGTCTTCTTATGAAGATTCAGAAGAAATTTTTACATAATGCCACTTTAAGAGCTTTAAAACAAAGCTACAAGAAAAGATGGGCGGGTGGGTAAATTCCATCAAATTATATGCCAGTTCTGAGGAAAGCTAAGGACAAGTAGAAATCAAGGACTACTTGACATAGTTACTATGGAGAGTAAATAAAACAAAATGACATGGGTGTAGCAAAGTACCTGTTTTAGAGTAAGCACCCAATGTGTATTACCTATTATGTATCTGACTATGATCACCACTACTACCTGTATTAATTGCAGTAGACTTTTTCAGTTTCACTTTCATTCTTGTCCCATTGTATCCCTGCATCTCACCAGGATTAATCCCTCTTCCCCACCTCCTGGAGAGAAGAAGGACATGGGGTTTTCTGCTGCGGATCCCTGAAGATGATTTCTCTCACACCAGTGACCGGGGCGTTTCCCCACTCCCCTCTCCCTGTCAGCTCTCCACACCTGGCCTGGGCATTCACCCATCCCAGTGAAGGACTGAGACACCGCCATCTTGGTGCCAGTGTCCCTCCCTGATGTCTATTATGGTTTTCACTGGTCTGCAAGAAAACATGTACAGTTGCATAAATTCTACCCGTTGACCATGGGGAAAGTGCCAAATCAAAAGTTCTGCAAGTGCAGTTCTGTTCACTAAGAAACCACAGGCCAATGTGGTGAACGGTAAGGGCTCCAGAAGCAGCCGTGAGCCCACCACCCTACAGCGAGCTTTGATCGCAGCTATGAATCCTTCTGTCCTTTGTCCGTGGTACTGTCCAACACATCTTAGCCATCTATTATACTAACAGAGAAGGCATGGTTTTAGAGCAGGAAGGAGCAGAAAGTCACAATAATGAACAGAAGTAAAATAATTCATGGATACAATGGGGACCAAGATACAGTGTGGGGAAGGCTGAACGCGAGTCCAAAGGGACAGAGGAAGTACTGGCTGAGGGACGCGTGTGACACACAGTCACCCAGAAGTAACATGTGGTCAGTGACTACTTGAACAGCTTTTACTCCAGTTTTTACTTGAACATTTAAAGTTACTGATCCTACAAAACAAAACATCTTCTTTCAGATTAGCTGATTCCTACAATTGATAAAATGTGCTATTACAAAACCAAAATGCATATATATACCTATCCATCTGTATGAATATATCTATGGCTCTAAAGGTGAATTCTTGAGCTTCTGACATGTACTAGGTAAGACACATTGAAGGCGGTTATTAAGTCCAGAATTGGCACAGTCTTTGTTGACATAGGAATAAAGCATGCTTTAAACTGAGTACAATTGTTTCATGAGATCTGTGCTCCTGGAGTTCTTTTTCAAGAACCATTTACTTTCTAAATATAATGGACTTTGGAGAGCAAAATCAGATTATCACTGTCCCTAAAATAAAATCTCCTCAATTCCTAACAGTATTAAATTTTATAGAACAGGATAAAACAGAAGTTGTTACAGCAAGTATTTTGACAATCGAATCAATATTTCAACTAAAATCAGTTTAAAGTTATATTAATAGCCATGCTTGTTAAGCACTTACTGTAATGCCAGGTACAGATAGTATCAGGTGTTTTGACTGCATTTTGTCATTTATCATACCAGTTATATAAAAGAGGTACTGTTAGCCCCACTATAGACATGTAGGAACGAGTTCCAAGGTATTAAATAACTTGTCTGATGTCCCTCTGGGGACTCACAGAGCTGGAACCCCAGGCAAGCTATGGCTGTGAACTGCCAGATTGTTGTCCGCCCCACCCTCCTAATAAGGCAAGAGAAAGGAATTTTAAAATAAATTCATATGTATCAAATCCAGTAATGAATATATTTTTGTATTGGTGTCTCTTGGAATTTTTAGTCATTTAAATTTCAGACAAAGATCTGAATCAGAGAATGGTGTAGATGTTTATTAAGTCATCCAAAAATGTGTATACACATAGAAAACTGCACGCAGGACACGCTTTCCCACATTCAGCTCACACAGTGAGTTTCCAGCTCAGCAGGGGTTTCAGTTTGGCCTGATGAGAAGTGAGATGCCTTTTAAAAAATGATAAGTGCAATGGAATTTCCCAGAGCAATCCTTTTGCAAGTGTTTTCCGTGTGCCCTCCACCGGTTTGCATGGGCGCCCCTGTTCTGGAGGTTTCCTATTGTCAGATCTCTCCTTGCTTGCCGGTTTAGAAGGACTGTGGTTCATGTTACTGTCCACTTATCCACGCATATTAGGAGCTGCTCTCCTCAGGGGATCGGGATTTGGAACAACTCTTTTCTTCCTTTTTTTCTTTTTCTTTTCCTTCTTTCTTTTCATTATTTTCTTGGCCTTCTGCAGATAATCATACTTGAAATCTCATTCTTTTAGGTTTTATCGCAAGGGTGCCAATTTACACTCCCTTTTCGTGCAGATCTTTCAAATCTTTTTCTCTTATAATAACATTCAAGAAAATATAAAATGCCAACTTTTATTTCACGGTATCAGCGGTCATTGCAAGTAGAACATAAACTGTCAAATGTTAGCATCATCACTGCCCTCCCTTCCCTTCTGTAACTCACAGGTTTCTTCCTTTCTCATTTCCCGGGACGTAACACCAGTCGCCAAGCTTTACCAGCTGGTTTCCTGCTGCCTTAACCCTCCCCCCGGGCTCCAGGCTCAGTGCCCAAGCCCTTGCCATCCTTATCACACCTGACTGGTATTTCTCACTACAGTCTTAGACGGAGTTACCACATCCTGCCTGCGGGTCCTGTCTTTCCCCAAGAAATGTATGTTTCTCATCCCAACGAATGCTTGGTGTGACAAGCCAGAAATCTGCCTTTGCCGAAGTCGCTTCCCTCATGTGGAATAACATCCTTCCAGTCGTATTGCTTTCATGGAGGTATCTCTGAAGAAGTTACTTTCTGTCTGATTGTGGCGCTAAGCAGTTATGACTGGGATTCCATTTTAATGTCACCAACATTAAGTAGCTAAGCATTGTGTCGTCTTAAAGTATAACACATTCTTTTTGTTGATATTAACTTGCCCTATTCTTCTCAGCCACCATACAGTATATAAGGAGTATGCTAAGCAATTTTTAATGAAATTAACAGTTACTAAGAAGTTTAAAAAGTGAAATACCATGTTTCCCCAAAAATAAGACCTAACCGTAAAATCAGCTCTAACGCATCTTTTGGAGCAAAAATTAATATAAGATCCAGTCTTATAAGACTGGGTCTTATCTAACATAATATAAGACTGGGTCTTAAATAATTTTTGCTCCAAAAGACGCATTAGAGCTGACTGTCTAGCTAGGTCTTATTTTGGGGGAAACACGGTATGTAATTCTTACGAAAATACAGTCTTCCTAATGTAATAAAACATTTCATAGTTTACTGTTTATTTATCAGGATTATTTTTTCTGAAATTACATTAATGTGTAGGTGTCTAAAATGCTATTTTTATTCCCATAGCATTTTAAATGTGTTTTGCTGACTTTATTTAAATTGTGATATCTTATGAACTGTTAGAGCTTTTTAAATATTGTATTTGTTTGTTAGCCAGAGACTGGGTGGCTTCAACAGTAGAAATTTATTTTCTCACTGTTCTGGTAGCTGCAAGTCTGAGAATAAGGTGCATAATAAAACTTTTTTAATTAAAAAAATGAAATTCAAAGGTATCAACCCAGTAAATATTTCTTATATGTAGGAAATACTATAATCCTTTTGGCTTTAAATGAAGTTGGTCAAAATACTTAATGTTCCATGAAAAAACTTTCAATAAGCAATTTTTTTTTATGTGTCATCTTAACCTATTTAAGGAGGCTACAGGAAATTTTATGTCAAAATAAGAAAAACAAGACAAGGAATTATTACTAAAGAAAGAATTTTTTTTCTTTTTATTTCTGGGCAGTAAGTGCCAAAAAATTTCAAGTAGATGTAAAAATAGGACTGAAAAATATAAATCACCAAGGATTCTTCTGTAAGATATCAGATTAGACTTTTTCTGGATCCCTTTCGTGGTTCTATTTTTTAATGCATGTGTCTCACTTCTAACTCCAAGCCACACACATCGCCTTTCCCATGGGTATTTAAAGCCATTACTCTGAATGATACAGTCCATACTTTCATATTACTTCATCTCTGCCCCTTGGGGGTCAGAATTGATAAGAAATAGTTTTTGGACTTATTTCAATTTCAGTTCCAAAGCATTCTCTGCTTTGCATTTGGTAGGTCCATTTATTTCACCGTTCCAATTAATAAATTGTTAGATGTTTTAAAACCATGACACTCATCTTAGGAGAGTCAGCCTTTTTCTTGAGGTTTAAGATAATCCACATCAACTCAAGGTTCCTCCTGACCTCAGGGCCAAGTCAATCAGTATTTCGTGGGGTTTGTTTCACTGTTTATGATTTGGAGTTTTGTTTCTTAATTTCACTGACGTCAATTATTTATTTTCACTATTTTTGATACTTTGGGTTGGATTCGGAAAAGAAAGGAAGAAACTCCTTTATTATCAACCTTGAAGAGAGGACAGGAAAGGATTCTTAGCACCATTCAAGCTTTGGGATGGATGGGCTACCTCCTCAATAACAGCATATCACTCACTGAGCGGAAGCACATCCATAGATTTCTAACCAGTTAAGTATGCCCTCATTGTGCCATGCTTGTGGGAATGTCAGCATGTCAAGTAGGCTACAGAAAAATCATTCCGAAATATAGTCAGTTAAATATTTTAAAGCACCTATTTCCTCAAGAAATCTTGAGTCGAACAAATCCCAATGGGCTTTACCTATGAAGGCTATTAATAAATATAGATTTGAGCACAGAGTTGCCTCGTGGTTACAATGAGAGTGATTGTGGAAACACAGATTCCCATTGACATCCAGTTGACCTCATTCTCCTAGTTTTATACAGAGCGTGCAAAAAAAAAAAAATGTACACACATTTTAACAAAAGAAAAATATCATGAAAATTGTAATACTCAACATATATTGATAACAAAAGATGAATACAAGTCACGTTTGACTTCTGCAATTACAAGAGGTGCTCAAGACACTTCTGATTATGGTGAACTACTGCTTGAGCAACGTTGACCGAAGCGTCCACTTGTATACATTTTTGGCACCCCCGGTAGAAGCAGAAACTAAAGGGACTTTTCAGGAGCTGACGTACATCATAACCATTTCTGTGAGCATCATGTTACTAATTTTCAATTGGTGAAAATCTTTTAATAGAGAACATTTTATTACAATGACATTTATTTTATGCTTTTTCACAAAAATGTGCCCTTCATTCTGCTAACTGATTCCTTGTAATCAATTCAATAGATATGTTTCTCTCTGAAAATACAGAAAACTTCTATTTCCTCAGAATCAAAAATTGCAGTTTTTTTCCCTTTCTTCAAAATTTTACCTGAAGCTTATGAACTTCACCTTTGTGTTTGTAGGCTAAGTGAATGTTTAAACCATAAATATGAAAAATTCTGTTAGAAGGAATGCTGGACTTTGACAACAGCGAGAATCTGAGCAGGAGAGGCATGGCCAGAGCCATCTTTTCCTGGCCCTGAGAAAGAGGCCAGCTGCCAAATCACGCTGCATCCAAGGATGAAGAGAATTTCTTTATTTATAGAAGGATGAACGGTATGGTTTAAAGAGTCTCTTGACAGCATAGAATAATAGTACCATTGTCCTGGAGAACTCTAAATATTGAGGTGATAAAAATGTTATTCGATGAAGGAACTGAGATGGGCTATCCCATGCTAGATTTGCGAAAAGGCCTCAAATTCAGGATTTAAGGAGACACTGTGGAGCAGACCTCAAATCAATTTGTTTCACCTTTTATGGTCTTTACACTCAACATCTCACACCTGGCTCAACATTCTGTCACTCAGAATGCTTTCAGTTGCATGTGTTAGAAATCCATATTGAACCAACTAAAGTTTCTAAATAGGATGGGCCAGATAAAAGAATGAAGCAGTAGTTACAAGAATTACAACTTCCAGGAAACTCAAAAGCAGAAAACAGGGACTCAAAGATACAATTAATTGGCTGACATCAAGACTACAGGGATGATTTCGAAAAGGAGGGTAATTTCCAAAACGAAGGGGAAGTATGAATGTTTCCGTAAGATGCAGAGCTGATGGCCAATTAGAAAAGGGGCGCTCACATTCCCATGATTGTTATCAAACTCTCACCAAAAGTCTATCAGCGTCAATTATGTTAAGTTTTAAATACTAAAACACCTCTAAAGATGTTGCACTATATCTTGCTTCTTAGGAAATGATAATACACTTAATAATTAGTGTTATAGGAGCATGTGCTGACATTGATGGTAATTGAACTGAATAACTAGTTCCTTGACTGAAGATTTCTTTCAGAAGATATGAGAAACTTTGCTTTTAGGAGTTGAAAATGGATGAGATGTCAGATTAAAATGATGTTTATGAACTACCCAACAATGGAAGGAGTATAATTAGCATGTCTATGGTAAGATCGTTTTGACACGCCTGAAAGCAAGATGACAGACGTAGTTCTGGCAAACCCACAGCTGATACACACAGCACATCATCAATAGTTAATGTTGGTTTCTAAGTTAGTTGTAAATGATTTTAGGATGGCAATAAATGTTTTAGGGCCAGAATACCATATTCTCTGTCTGGAGAGGAGTCAGACAAGGCGAAAAGGCCTCAGGAGAGGATATGGAAAGAGGAAATAATGTTGGACTAAAAATCAGGACTAAAATAAATCATTTAATGTGGCTTCTCAGCCTCCTTTTCTCTATATTTATTCTATTATCTAATCTATTTTTTTTCTATAGACAATGGAGAATAAAGATTAAGACATGCTTGAATTTACTGGACTACTTGTAGCTTTGTAATCATAGGAAGACAACTCAATCTGTCTTTATATTGTGGGGATCTCCTTCAATATGCAAAACCTTCACCCTCAAAGTTTAGGAGAAAAGCATGCTGTGACTCAGAGGGGACACCCTTTCATCCTTCCCTTCCTCCAACCACTGGACTGGAAGAGCACCATGGGGAGACATAATCTATCTCTGCATATTCTTTCTGCAAATTGTTTTTTCTCTGCATTTTCTTGATTAACACTCTACGAAGACAAGACCTAGTCACTTTGACCTAGGCCACATCTCAGGATTGTGTTTCCAGGGAGCAAACTTGAGGGAGTAGGCAACCAAAGGAAGACTTGTTTTCACTCATCTATAAAGTAGCGAATCCCCAGGTCAGCGTTTCTCTCTGGGAACGCTGTCCCCTGCGTGTGCAGGCTCCAAGGGCCTCCATTTTACACTTGGGGAATGAGCACACAGCATGAGAACCGTCCTGACACTCCAGCTCCGGCTTCTACCTTGAGTGATAAAGTGTTTGCCTCTGGTTCTGGGGTCTCCTGTCTCTGTGAAACAGTGGGCAAGCCTAGCTTGTGATCTTCCATGTAGGGGGAAACTTCACTTTCTCACATTCTTCACAATTGTGACAGCCACACCTCCGCATGGTGGTAAATATGTATATGTTGTTATTATGTTTTCATTGAGGAGAGGTCACCTTTGAACTGACAGAGGGTGAACAATTTATAAGAGGGGTTTCTGAAGGCACATAGTAGGACCTTGGAAAAGGCGATAGGACAAAATGGAGACTTTCGGATGAGATAACGTTTATAAAAAAAGAACAGAAAAAAAAGTTAACATTAGGAAAGAAAGGGTCTTACTGGAAAAACTAAGGGTATAGGCAGTTAGGTTGCTACACAGCTCAAGTGGGGCAAGCTGTTCAATTGGATGCTCAACAGGATTTCCAGCTCCGGATGTTGAGATACAGGTCACAGCCCTCACATGTCCCCATGTCATGCTACTGCTGTTCCTAATGCAAATCCCTTTGAGGTGAAGTGGTGAAAACAGTAATGAGCACTCATGAATCAATAATATGCACCAAGAACAAGTGAAAACGTATATAAAACATGCAAGTAATAGCTCATACCTATGAAGAAATGACTCATTTAAGAGAGAGGAACTTAGCAACTTTAAAGTGATTACTGGGTGAACGAAAGTAAATATATCCTATAAATCCGTTTAATATCCTCACTATAAGCTATTAGTATTTACAAATAGACATAGTTAACCTATGGTCATGAAAGGAATAAACATAGGTTAGTTTAAGGAATGTATCACAGAAAAAGATAAATTAATACCATTGCAATACTCATGTCTTCTAAAATTAGAAGACAGATACCACTTTCAAATTTGCATGAATAGCATAAAAACATTAATGAAGCTTTTGACTATAAGTAGAATGGAGGAGTGTATAGCAGGCCAACGATCTCACTCATATAAGCAAAAACGCTGGATGAATTATGAAATCATAGGTTTAAAGGCATCGGCGAACCTCAGAAGAAACAATGACTAGCAGGAATAAAATTCTACAGAAGAGAAGACTCTTTTATCTGTGAACTGAGGATCTACAGCTATTCCCAGGGGCATTTATCAAGTCATACTCCAAGACTGGAGTCTGAGAACTCAGGCATGGCTGGGGACAAGGGATAACATTGGAAGACACAGAAATGACATAATAAGATGGTAGATATCAATTCAATGATGTAAGTAATTAGAATAAAAAAAACATAAAAGCAGCAAAACGCCCAACTCTCTAGACGTAAAAGAGGAGATTACTAAATAAACCATTGTTCAAATAAGAAATAATGATACAAGTGTATCATATTTTTTGAACTGAATAATAATGAGACTCAAATATATAAAAACTTATGGGAACCAGCAAAAGTAGTGAGACGCGTGAATTTATAAAAGCATGTGTTTGAAAAGAGATTACAACGCTAAACTAATCAATGATTTAAATCTCCAGTTAAAGAAACTAGAAAGAACAGGTCAAACCTAAAAATTAAGTACATAACAGGAAATAAATATAAGAACAGGAATTAATTGCATAAAAATATGTTAAACAGAGAAAAATCAATAACTGAAAAGTTGGCCCTTTGAAAAGATTGATAAAACTGATAGAATCCTGACAAAACTGCTAAAGAAAAAAATGTAGAAAAATACAATTACTGTTACCATGAATACAAAAGATATAATCATACTATATTAAAAAGGCAACAAAAGCGTATGATGAACATCTTTATAATAATTAATTTGGCAAAGTGGATGACACAGGCAGTGTTCAAAAATCAATGCAACCTTCCAAACATGAAATTAAAATATCAATTAAAGAAATCAATTTCATTATTAAAAATCTTCCTACAAATAAAACTATATAGCCCTAGATTATTTATTGTGTTAGTTCTTCCAATAATATATAGAAGACATATCGTCAGTCTTACACTAACTCTTAACAAAAACTAGAACCATCAGTGCAAGATTTTTCCACTCGATGACTATCTGACGTGCATCATGGGATACAATCGTGGGGGACATTAGTTTCCTTGGCAGTTTATTCACATATGTTTTCAGAGAGGGAACAGAATTAGGAATTCTTTTCACTTCAGATAGACTGTTTTAAGAGAAAGTTTGCATTTTGCTTAATTTTAGTTGTAATACTGAATAAATGGTCTTTTTATTTACTTCTGTTTTAAATGTATGTCGTATGAATGACTCTTAATAAGATATATAATTCATGCTATGTCTGTAAAGGATGTTAATTGTATGGTTTCTCTCTTTTGTGTAGAAATGTAAGTGTCACAGAGGCCTAATTTAGTCAAGGTTATCTGTCTGTCTGCTTTGTATATATGCTTGTGTGTGTACCTGCCTGTCTATCATCTAGTATCATCTATCTATCCCCTCTCTACATATCTATCTTTTTATCTGCCTATGACAATAATTGAATGACCATCTCGTGCAACACTTAAGGCAGCAACAAAACAATTAATCAAAAATAAATAAACCCACACTATGAGGCTGTTATGTTAAACACATACGAGTATATGAATAGTAAATTAAACAGACGCCTTGAATTTTCATGGCATGATATAGATGAAATTAAGTTCCTCTCACATCTCATTTTCCTGATTAGACTAAAGGAAATTGTCCTGCACTTGTGTTGTTCGAGAACTGTCAGAGGGTGGGGCTGGCCCTGGGGCTCTTGTTAAAACTGCGTTTGTGTATTGCTGTCCTTTGGATAAATACAATGGTTGGCGCCTGTCAGTCAATTTCCCTGGGCCTTATGTCATCAACAGGTGCTTCCACTTCTACCTGCCAGTATGGGCAAAGCCTTGGAAAGACACTTGGCCTGTGTCATGGCAGGCTAGATGCAGACAGAAAGACTGACTGCTGTTGTGTAAGTACCCTGGTTCGTGCCACCTAAACTGAATAACTCTGAGGAATAGGTCTATACTGGATTCCAGAATTGACCCAGATGGATTAAGCTTCAATTGCCAGCAGTGTAAACGCCTTGTGGACACATCTCTGCAGGCTGCCTTCCCTTCTCTCACCCATTTCCTAACATCTTCACATCCCAAACAAACTACTTATACTAGATCCTTGTCTCAGAGTCGCTTACAGAAAACTGTGATATTTATGTTCTCCTAAATGTAAATATGTACTCTGAGCATCATTGGTAATACGACAGCTAACACATCAATAATGGTTAACACAGAAAAAAATAGTTACATATACAAATAGGATAATATGTACATGTTTTTGTAACTGAGTTTTCTACTTGAAATGTATTTTTTAAAATCCATATCAATAAAATACTTCAATTATTCATAATGCAGAATACCACACTAGATATTTAGTTACTGATCTATTATTGTTTTATAGGTCATGCTGTGTTTGACTCTTCTAAATAAAGATTGTGAAAAAGTACTTTTCAATAAAACAGAAACATAGTTTAATTCTTTGCCATAGGATATTCGTATCAAAGTTAACACATATTTCTAAATTTTTCATTAAATTGCTCTCTCAGAAAAATGTTGAATTTATATATTTTTCTAAAATATTTGCGTGTCCATTCTCAACCAGACAGAGACCTATAGTGGGATTTATCACTCATTTTCATTACAGCCAGTTTGATAAAAGGAATAAAAATATATTTGTGTCTCACATAATTATTTTATGTATTTATTGACCCCATATCTTTCTCTTTTGTAAATTGCTTTTTCATGTCATTGTGATTTACCACATTTTTATTAAATTCTTAATAAAAAGATGCTGCACATGTACAGTATATTAGTGCTTTGTCTGTCATACAATTTGCAAGTATTCTTTGAGTTCTCATTTTAAAAAACGTTTTGTCACAATTCTTACTCTTTCTTTACATTTTTACTATAACTATGTTTTTTTTAATTTCTTTCCCTCCCTGTCTCCTTCCCTCCTGTCTTCCCTCTTTCTTTCCTTCCTTCCCTCCTTTTGTTCTTTTTTCACTTTTCTTTGTTTCTTTCCATTTTGATCCTTTCTATTAGAGGAGTAATATTTTAAACTGTCAAATTTGTCAATATTTTAATTAATAAATTATGCATTGGAGTCAGGCTTAGGAAGTTCTTAGTCATGTTAATTACATATATTTTCATCTGCATTTTAAGTTTACATTTTTTTTACACCTTCGCTTTTTTTTTAGTGCATCATGCTGTAGCATGTGCTGCATTTCTAAGAGATAATAGGATGAGTGATTATGGACATTCTGTACTTTCATTTGGGAACATACTTTTCCTAACCTTTTGACTGTGAAGAGGTTTGGAACCTAGCCTGGAGGAGCAGTATGAAGAACTAAGAGACATAAGTGATCTCGATAATTATTTTTCAGTGAAAGGAGAGAGATGAGCCTCTCTGTAGAGAGATTGTTTTGGAGTACAAGGTTACATCTGATGACCAGGTAGGTAGGCATTTATGCCTCAAAATGCTAAGGGAGAGAAGAGCTGATGATGGAGACTGGAATCTGGGTAAAAGACAGTTTCCAGCAACAAGAAAGCAGAGCAGGCTGTCTAAGGAAAGCAGACTCTGAATATGGATTCTGTGTGCTGCATGGTTCTGCTGGTAATGGTAGTAATATGATGTTAAAGTTTACTTTTCTACATTGTAAATCTCCTAAAACATCCTCAATTCTTCCGTCAAGTTATTATACAACGTTGTTAATGCCAGCCTTTTACTAAATCTACCTTGGGTAACAAAAGAATGTTTACATGCAAGGTAAAGCAGCTAGAGTGACAGTGGGGAATGTCTGAGAGAATCGGGTGTCTTCTGAAGCCACAGTCTGGACCAATGGTCAGATATGATAACACACACGAGTGTTCTTTAGAAATCTCCTAAAACACACTGAAAGGAGCTGGATTATTCTGCAGTCAAGCAGGATACTGCTCCAAAAGCGAGAACAGAAAGGAAAGCGCAGGTTAGAGTAAGCTTAGGCAGCATTTCAGCTTCTATTAGAATAAGAGCCTTACATTCTGTCCATGATACTTACATTATTATAGTGTCTATATTGCAAGTTGAGTTATAAAATTATTTAATCACATTAAAAAAAACACCAGTAGAGTTTTAATTGAAAATGTATTCTATGTAAGATATAGTTTGGAAAGAATTTACCCATTCTTAATATTAATTCTTCCCATAAAAGAATAAGGCAGTCTCTCATTCTATCCAATATTTATTTGTCTCCCAATGGCATTTTGTAATATTTGCACATGGATCTTGTATAGTAAACAGTTGGTCCTAACTTTTTGAAATATTTTTATACTACTATGAATGAGATTCTTACTTTTTAATCTGCTTTTCCACTTATACTACAAAGGATATATTTTTACTCTTCACTTAGTCATTTTCCAACTGAATTGCATTTGGTGGTTTTTTGAGTTCCAATGTGTTTCAGTAGATTTGCTTGAATTTTCAGTTACAAAATATTTCCAATAGCAAATAATGATAATGGTGCTCACTCAATTTTGATGAGTACATTTAATTACTTTTTTCATGACCTGTTATAATGGCTAAAATCCAAAAAACAATGTTCTGTAGCAGTGATGAAAATGAATAACCTTGTCTTCTTAAGGCTTTTAATGGTGAGGCCTGCAGTGTTTCTGCATCTTTTTATGATGGGTGCTATTGACAATATATCATACTAAGGAAGTAGAATTCTATCATTATTTTTCATATTTACTTTTCATAATGAGATACTAAATTTGCAATTACTTTCTATACATAGTAAACTAAAAAGTATTCCAAATTATCTGTTTTAAATGTACAATAGATTAATACTGCAGGATTCCTCTTGCAGTGTTTTAATAATTTTATCACCAATTATTATTAACTTAGATATATAGATCCTTCATTACATTATGTATATATGTCATCATTAAGGGCCATCCTGTTCTTTTTGTGATTCTGTTTCTCATCTATAGCCATCAGGACTGTATTAGTTTTATAAAATGAGTTGAGAAAAATTTCTTATCTTTTGTATCTACAAAAATCCAAAAAAAATATATCAACCAAAATGTATTACAATGAAAATTATCTGGTCATGAAAAGCTTTAATATCTTTCTAGATCAGGTCACCATCTGGCCAGTACTTTGCTGGGAGCATTTTATAACTCATGTTTTTATAACTTATGTTTTGTTTTTGTTTTTGTTTTGTTCAATTTTTCTAACATCTTCAGATAAATTTAGGAATTATTAGTTTTTACAGAAACTGACTGCAGAAAATAAAAATCTGAAAACTTAGCAATGTATAAAATAAGAGTTTGTGTCTGAATTAATAGAGATCTTTCCATGCATTCTATTTGTTTCTTTATTCAATGTTTTCAAATTTGCCTGTTTTGCTTATTTATTTTAAAATAGTCTTTGATATGATTACCAATTACCACCAGTTTTCCATTTCTAATTTTTAAAAATTTACTATTTTTCTCACTTTTCAAAACTCATTTTATGTTAGAATTTCAAACTCTCTTAACTAAACCTTTAATTCATGTTTTCTTTATTTTTTAACTGTGAAAGCCATTTGTTTATAAGTATTCCTTTCATATGTCTTGGGCTGAATATCATTTTTCACAATTCACTCTACTTTATCCACTGACTACCAGGAGTTACATTTGTTTATGACAGAATTTAATAAGCTGCATTCCTGTTTTTGCCAACCGCTGTGCCCTGGAGGCTCCAGCTTTCCGTGTGTTTCTGCGCTTACCCTATACACCACTCTTTAATACAGTACATTCTGCTCCTCATCCTCTCAAAACTATTGTGTTCCCTGAACACAATCTTCTGAGTGGATGTGGAAAGTGAGACAGACTGTGGGAGATAAATGCAATGCCTTCTGCTTCGCTGCCAGGTCCAAGTCTGTGATATAAAGTTGGAGGGTGGGCATGGGGAGCAGGCACATGTCGTCCCCTAGCCACTGAGGTGTGCTTGTTTCCCACGGTGAGGAGTGATTCGGTTACCAAATATCACTTTCTCTGGCCCAGTCTTCTGTAACTAGTGGTAATTCTTCCTGAGATCTGGTACATCAGTGAATGATGGCAATGTTATTTCAACACTTGCTTTTTGGGCTTTTTTTCTTTGTGATGTGGGTGCTAATTTTAACAAGGAGATTAAAACAAGATGAATCAGTACCATATAACTAACCAAAATTGCATTCCACATATCTCCTGGCTAGCTCATTCACAAACCTCATCATATCCATTGAGATGTGATTTTTGCTGGAGTTTATGATATAGGGTATTATTTTAATGCTATTCTGATTCTCCATGTGAGAAAGATCTTGGAAGCTATAGAAGTGTTAACAAACAATATTGGCGTACTTGTCTGGACTGCAGAGACTGAGATAAATTGCTGGAACATGACTTTTTGCATCCATAGTATGGTGTATTGGCAAATGTTTAACAAAAGCCTGTTGAAAGCAATATGTAGTTTCAGTAAGTATGTATACACTTTTAAGTTTAAAATTATATAGGACATAAATTTATATACATATGTATTTGTTATAAATATTGCTAACATAAAGGATATGTAAAATCCTTTTGATCAATCCGTTTATCCATTGAGTTCTCACAGAAGGCTTTCGTGGATTTTTGCCAAGCTCTTATAGCTGTACCAAAATTATGGTTGAAATTGACAAAGAGTATAGTTCTGACATGAATGTTGGTTGAAGCTTTTTTGTGCACTAATGAGAAAGGGGACAATGAAGACATACATAAGCTGAGACTTCACTTGTTTGTCATTGATAGGTGTCAGTGCTTTAGTAAACTGGATATTAGTTTTCTAATATTAAATAATAGTGTGCTGTCTCTGAAGTAATGGAGAGAGACATCACACTTTTAAGCTTAACCTACATAATTATATTTTTCCATCATTTTTTTTTAAGACTAGATAGTCAACAAAACTATATATCAAGCCCTGAGTTGGAGAGGTTTGTAATTTCTGCAGCTAATTTCAAGCTACCACCATGATAGGCAGTGGCACACTGCTGTATGTTATTTCCACCTTACCGGTTCAGTAGACATATACAACCTCAGCAGCATACGCAATAGTAAAATATAACATGACTAGAAAGAAAAAAGTTTGAATATGTGTTAATTTTTTAACAAAATTTGGTAAATTATATTTTTTTAATTTCATTTCAATAATGACAATGTTTAAAACCAGCTCATCACCTTCCTGAAAGTGTAACTACCACTGTGTGAGCCCATGTGGCTCAGGCACAACACAACACGTGGTTGTGCTGACAGCTGTCAGGTCCAGAGATAATCACCGCCCACACCATCCAGTGGTGTGTTCACTACGTGCCCGGCCTGCGATGCAGTCGGTGACTTCCGTAAAGTAATTCACAACAGGAATATAGCAAAATGTATGCTTTCATTTTGTATTTATAAAAGAAACACTAACCCAACTGTTGAATAGCAGGCATTTGGGGAATAATTTTGAAGAGTGATTTCCTTGTGTCTAGGATAAACCTAAGCCAATAAACTCTCCTTTAATTTTTTTTGTTTTTCATCTTCCAGCCAGTTTGCCTACATACGGAGAAAACAAAGCACAAGCATTACTGAGAAACAAATGATCAGCTTTAGCATCATACAGGCCAGTCTCCTCCCTGTAACTAAAATAGCCAACATGGAAAGCTATGCTATACAAAGCTGAAGAAACAAACGGAGTTTGACACAAATATATATAACATATATATCCCAGTCAGCCAAGAGTAGACATAGGAATCACAAATATAAAATATTAAAATTTTGGGGAATTTCAAACAATATTCCAACACTTAAGCTCTTCATTTTTTCTCTTTTCTCTTCTCATTTAGGTGTGAAGATATGATTATACAAAACCGAGCAATGATTTGTCAATTAAATGCAAGTCAAATCTCAAAAAAAACTCGTATGATTACAATTATATTTCAGAAGAATCATACATTGGTGTTTCCTCCAATGGTTCATTAACTGAGTAAACCAAATTCAGTGCAAGCCAGTTTATAGATGTGGGAATTCATGTGCCACCATATACATCCAGGAGTTAAGTACTTCTTGTAATGTATGTACGCTGTCAACATATTCTCTGGCATATATTTGAATATAATCAATAAAACAACATACTATTTCCTTACATGCAACCAGACCCATTTTAAGAGTACTCTGAACTCAGGAGAGTTCAGTGTCTCTCTTAGCTTAGATGGTGAGTAAAAATTGAACACTTAGCTTTTACTTACTGATTCATAAAGGTCTATACCAAATTAAAATTGTACTAAGGCACCTACATTTTTAAGATTTCCTACCTAAAGAGACATAGTTGGTTTTTTTCTTTTATTTGACCTAATTTTCTCTTTAAAATGGAATCATTCTCCTTCTCTATCACTAAATTTATGAATTAACCTTAATTGTGAATGAGAATATTACTTCTGCCTTAGGGCAGAATTCTTAATTAAAGATGTGTATTTTAGATCTATAATGCAAATTGAATGGATCTATATACCTTGTCTTTGGGGTAGTAAATTAAATGTCATTAGGAAGAATATCTTCCTTACTATATTCCTACTATAATATATCCTTCAATCCCATATTTCTTATAAGACATATCTGTCAAATATTTAAATTGGATTATTAATTTATTCTTACAGCTGAGGGGCAGAGTTTAAATTTATATGCAAATGTCACAACTTCTAAAGGTCTGAATTCCTCTAGTTTGTTGAAGTGTGACTTTATATCAAAGATAGTATGCATATAATCCCCTGGAATAGGAATGACATTCTCTAGTTATCTTTAGTATAATAACTGAACAGAAACATTTGAATACTCATAAATGTGTAAGAGCTATTTTAGAATTCCATAAATATTTTATACAAAAGAGCCTTACAGTATGTGTTATCATTCACTTTCAAGTTGATATCATTAAATATCAAGATGAAGCCAAATAAATATCCTTTTGAACTAATAAAACAAAAATTATTAAATATGCACAAAATAATGTGCAAAGGAATAAAGTATTTCCACACAATTGTTGGTCAGAGAAAAATTATGTACAAGTTGGTTCATTGCCATTTTGAAATATCACCACAAATAATAACCACGCACCCTGAGTTAACCTATTTTTTATAGCAACTATTTATAGAAACATATTCTTCATTTAGTACTTAATCGTCGTTTTAGAACTTCAGAAAGATAGCGAGATGTTTAATGCATCTCCTTTCCCAACCTTAATATGATCACACTCGGTTTAAATCATCCCTAATGGCTCTGTTTTTCAGAGTAAGTGCATGCAGAGCCTTCTTTATATAATAAATGTTTTCTGCAGGTCAAACTTCCTCAACCACTGGGCTCTGGAACCACCTAGGGCAGATCCTCGGTCTCATTTGTCATCACTCTGTCTCTCCTAACTCACACCAGCCTGTGCATGTATAGTAGACACCCAGTAAATGTTTGTAGGATGAAAGGTTTCGAAATCAAAATTAATTCATTGCTTAGCCCCCATCATGTACTAGGAAGGAAAGAGAGATCAACGTGACATAACTCATTCCTGGCAACTGAGGGAATTTCAGATATGGACAGAGCATGTTTATAAACAATGAAATAATGGGAAAATGTACAAGTTCCAGCGGAGGTCCAGGAGGGAAAAAAAATCTCACTCTGAAGGAGCTGGAAATAACTTTAAAGATGAATAGTAAGGTAGAGTTTGCAATAACATCATACGAGGGAATGTGAAGTTGAGGAATTATAATATTCAATAGCCGGGAGATATGGCATAGGCAGAAATTCCCTAAGAACCACAATAGTTTAGTATTTCTACAGATTTAAATTCAAGAGGAGTTTATTTGGGTATAGATATGAGGGTGTCATGGAAACATTTATCTGGTCAAGTGTCCTTACAGCGTACTTTGAATAATCCATCTATGTCCCCAGTGCTATGAAATGCCACCTTTATTTTGTACTTTATTTTGTATGTACTTGGTTCTATAATTTTGGACTTCGCATTAAACTCAATTCATTTTTCCTGTCTATTCCTATTCCTATACACATATTAATCTCTGTGCCTTTATAATTAATTTGACTGGAATGTAGGATGAGGCTTCTTTATTATTTTATACTTTCAGTGATTTGCTGAAGGAAAAGTTGAGAGAATGGATTTGAATTTGAAGAGAAGGTGAAGATTCGGAGTAACTGCTGCAGGGGATGAAAGAAGTTTCTAGATGAGCTTACAAACCATGATCCCTGGTCAAGATTGAGACTCTAGCTGTAATGCCATAAATCTGAAGAGTTAACTCTTAAGCTATGTGGTTTTCTCGCTCAGTCCTCCATAAATCCTACTGTTCTGATTCCTGCTTTGACTCAGAATTCCAGGTGTAAAAGCTCCAAAGGCAGAGGGCACATGTACCCAACTTTAGGTTGCGGAAATTCTGAATGTTAGCCAAAAAAGCAGCTGGATCATTGTGCCATTGGTTCAAAGCTTCATAGGAGTGAAAATTAAGTCAAAATTGGGACACTGTACTTGGTGAACAAAAGGAAACATCTATATTTACAAAAAATTTAGAAAGGAGGAAGGATGACGCTAAAAAACTGAACGTTCCAGAATTTGTTTTTAGACTTAAGAGAATTCCTCTGAGGAAACAATCAAAGTGTGGTCATACAGACCAGTGTTAAAGTAGATGGGCTTTTCTTTGTCATTTGAATTAAACAGGTCTAAGAAATCAGAGGTTAGAATGTCAATAAGAAAACTGAAAATGGCAACTCTTTATTTAATTCAATTTGCCCATGGATTAATTGGACATTTATATCATCTGGTGAATGGCCTACTTTTTTCTTTGCTAATTTATAAATATTCTTTTAGAATTAAAATTATTAATGCTTTTTGGCATTATTTTCATTTCAAAATACCATGATGTGTTTAGCAACATTTTAAGTAAAATCATCGTTTTTTGTTCTTGTTTTTTTTGTATGTGTTTTTTTTTTTTTTTTTCGTTTACAGGCTTCTTTCATTCAGAAATTTCAAATTAATTTTGCAAACTATTGAAATCAAGGGTAGCGCATACTCAGCGTAGATCAAAGACCTAAACTTAGGAGCTGAAACTATAAAACTCTTAGAGGAAAACATGAGAGAAACACTTCATGGCCTTGGATTTGGCAATGATTTCTGGGTAGTGATACCTAAAACATAGGCACTCCAGGAAACTAGCACTGCGTTTGGGTTACCATTTTCCTAGGTAGTCAGTTCTAGTGGCATCTGTGTGACTTTTCTTGTCTTGAAAACCCTAACTCCACAGATAAAGGAACCAATGTGGGGATATTACTATTTGCTAAGTATGTCTAGTCCAGTTACACAATCTGGAACTGGTGAAATAATGCCAGGATGGCTTTGGGGACACAGTGGGCCCACTTGAGATGAATTTGTAAGTCCCTACTTTGACTGGGGGACTCAGTGAGGTTTTGCATTTCCTGGAATCAGTGTCAGTTCAGAGCTGATATCTACTAATCTCCAAAAGGTCTGGTTATTTCCTTTTGCTCAACGCACAGCCATTGGAGAAGGCTGGGACAAAGGTTAAGAATATAAATCATTAGCAGTATAGTGAACCAGGCCTCCCTTTCATTCAAGAGATTCTGAGTCTGATAACTGGTTGAAGCCTGGGGTTTATTGAGGGGCCAAGCTCAAAATTCAAGTTAGACCTTTGTTCATTTGACCTAGAACTTTGTAGCTTATGCAGATCAAGTAAGAATTCCGTAGAGTGCTATTCCATCTATTCCACTCCTGGGGGCACTGTGATTAGCAAGCCAACACCATCGGTCTCCGGTCTCGGTAAATTGTACTATTCTGATCACTGCTTTTCCTGTTGTCCATTGTGGCAACCACACCCACCTTGTCTTTGGTGATTAAGTGTGGCCTCTGGGCCCCTGCTATCTCAGGCTCCAATTATCTCTGTTGCACTTAAAGACTCCAATTTAATGGCAGGAGTTCTGCTCTAATCTCTGAACCACAAGGAGAGCAACCATAGAGCTCTTCAAGGATGCTGAGGCTCCCCTCCCAAATTTATTCCTCACAGTATGGTGAAAAGTGTGTTCATGAGGAAAAATGTCCCCCATCGCTGTGGGTAGCTTCCACATGATAAATCCACTCTAACATTACAATTTCCCCTATCTCTTCCTCGACCGTACACCAAGATGGTGCCAGCCTTGTAATGCCATTCAGTGTTGGCTGTCTTCGGCTTTTTCAGTCAGGCAAGCGAGCAGACCTCTAGAGCCCTTCCTAACCCCTCAAGCTACAGCATTAAATTTAGAATCTCTGCTTTGTAAATCAATACTAGTAAATTTAATCTTATCCAGCTTTATACTCTTTTAAGCATTTCCCTGCACCCGTAATATCTGTTTCCACACCTAGTCCTCAGACTGCAGCTTGTGTGAACTGAAAAAACATCATGCAGTTCTTTTAGAGAGTATTGTCATTTCTCATGGGTCACACATGACCATCATCTTTCAGGGCTGCGGGGACCTGAGTGCAGTTACAGGCCTAGAGGCAGGGGAAGCCATGACAGCCTTCCCAGGCCAAGCAGCGGTAACCTCCTCAGAGACTGATTTGTTTCTATTTTGGCAAGGAGACTCCACAGAGGATCGATGTCCCCAGCTTCGTTGGAATCTGCCTATATGCCCCACTCCAATTCTGAGGATCCCAGTGCTTCCCAACTGATGCCTCCACATGAATAGCAGACACTCTGAGAGCCTGGAAATTCCACTTCCATTTTAGTTCTGCCACTGGCAAGACAAGCCTCTGGAGATTTCCACTGGGCAGTTATGAGGCCGCCTCCCCTTTCCTGACAGGGTGGTGTCAACGGAGCCCTACTGGAGATGCCAACACTTATCTGTGGGTGTATTTCCCATTTAATGCAATATGTTCATTTTCTGGAACTTGTTTCAAGCCTCACTAGCGATGCTACTGATAAGTAATGCTCTAACCTTTCTTTTTAGAAATCTGACTTGTAGAAAATTCAATAAATTTGTGTGGTATTTATCTCTGTGTAGAATAAAGCTAAATAAACTATTTTGTAACATGAGCTAGTTAAGCAACAAGACATTATTTTTCCCCACAGTCATTTAGCTTATGACTTCCAACTGTTTAATTGTCTATGGTTCCAATAATAATTCAAGTTCTCATTACAA
This sequence comes from Rhinolophus sinicus, assembly GCF_057876585.1. Classification (NCBI taxonomy): domain Eukaryota; kingdom Metazoa; phylum Chordata; class Mammalia; order Chiroptera; family Rhinolophidae; genus Rhinolophus; species Rhinolophus sinicus. Next base: position 4,130,583 of record NC_142504.1, read on the forward strand.
CCTCAGCTGAGCAGTTTGCTATACATTAATAAAAATATAATAATAACGATAGCATTTAAGGATGGACAACCATGTAATTAACTTTGAATTGTTTGCACAAAAGATAGATAAAGATGTTACATTCATTGGGGAAGTAAAAATAACGACTGTTAATTATCTTAGAGGTTTTTTTTAAAAAAAATGCTTGTTGTGTCTTTCCAAATTAATAGGGTAATATATAAAATATTTTCAAGGTTTTATTGTGTTAAAACTAAATATTAAAAATAATCTATACATTTAAAGGAATCTTCTACATGTTGCTGTGTGCTGATTTTGAACAGAAGTATCAGTAGAAACAGCCTATTTAAGATGGTATTTAAGTCCTTGGCTTATCTTTTCTCAATTTTCATAGAAAGTTTTCTATGAAAATTGAGAAATTTCTATTAAAAATTGAGGGAAGCACAGATGAAAAACCATAGCAACAAAATAAAATAGCAACCAATTCGTAAACACCGAGGAAATTTCCCACAAAGGCATGTAGTTTAGGCATTCATGTTCCAGTCAGAGACAAGTGTTCAAAGCCAAGACTCGGCCATGTTTCTGGATGAATCTGCACCTCTCACGGTGGGACGGGGGTGGGGCAGTAAAGTCTGCGAAAGTGGGCTGATAAAGAGGGTTAAGCCTGCTACCCTGCTTCTGTTTGTCACACCTCCTCAAAATTTTCAAGTTTTAGGTATTTCAAAGGGTATCCATTCTAATTACTGCAGTCTAGCCATAGACAACATGTGAATGAATAAATCTGGCTGTGTTCCATTAAAACTGATTTACAAAATAGTCCCACCTGGAATTTGCCAACTCCAGTGTTGAGCAATAAATTGGAGACCAATGTAATGAAATAAAAATATGCCTAAGAATGGGGAAAAATAGTTGTTTTCTTTCCAAATAATATGATTTTATATAGAGAAAACCCAAGAAAATATCTAGAAATAAAAACAATTTTAAGTAACTAGAGTTAGGTAAAATTACTAAATGTTCTTCAGGAAACAAAAATTAACGTTGTAACCAAGAACACAAATGGGGCAATGTTATCATTTTGAGTAGCAAATACACTCTAAGATTTTGAGGAATGAAACCAATAAATGAAATTAAAGAATATTGTGGAGAAAAATATGAAATGTTATTTAAAGCTATAAAAGAAAACTAACTAAAGGGAGGTAAAGTCTGTCCACTGAGGGGAAAAAAATGTATACATAGTAGAGTTAAATTCATTTTTTAAAAGTACTTAAAATTCAACCAGACTTTGAGAGCTTTTTTTTTTTCACATAACTTTACAAACCAATTTGGATATTGTTAGGCATGAAGTATAATCAAAAACATTAAAGAAAAATAAAGAAAAAATTTGAATTGTGAGATATCAAGACTGTAAAAATAAATGGCCTACTTTTGATACAGAAATGTAAAAGCAGACAAATTACAACTATTGAGCCCAGGAACTACCCAACATCAATATGAGAACTTGAAATATGATATAGGATAATTTTATAATGAGCAGAAAAATGATAAACTGTGTTAAACAAAAACTTAAATCCTTGACAGAATATATTGAAAATATAAAAGGGAATACTATAGAACAGTTTCCTTGGGGCTTTTTACCTGTTTTTGTGTTTGTTTATAATAAAAGGATTTTGAAAATCTATGTACTACCTTGGATGTTCTTCCTGTAGGAAATGATATTACTCCTGGCAATGGTTTTACAGAGTCACAAAAGATGAAATTTCCAACCTGATTAAACATTTAAAAATAAAACTATTACATTGTTCTTTGAAATCTTTCCAGAAGAATCTAAATACTACAGTGATTTGTTACTTTTTATAATGCGCAAGCATTTCCTTACAAGTCAGAAATTTTACATTGTATCTTTTCTCCTCTAATGCAATTCCATTACATTTTCCCCACGGAATTTTATCTTCATATAATGTATTTGATACCTGCAATTATTTTAATAATCACTCCATCATGTCTCTACTAAAAAGTTATATACGAAAGTAGATTTTTTTAAAAGTCTCTATAATTGTATGTTTCCAAGTTAATACTGTGGATTGATTTATTACAATGACTAGTGTTAAAAGATGAATAAACTCTAGAAATGTATTACGCATTTTAATAAGTCTTCAGCATAAAAATGGAAACATTGTTTAACTTTATGTGCATGTTGAAATGAGCAAAACCATGACTGACTGTCAGTTGTGTTCCTGTGCCTCTGAGTGAGCACTACTTGCTGCTTGAAGGAGTCAGAGTTCAGCACCATTACTCTACAGGCACCTTGCTATGTTCATGCAAATTAATAGACAAGCAGGTGAGGAGTCTTGTCATTCGATTCTCTGAATTCCTTCTGAGTCATATGTCAAAAATAACATAGTGGTTTAACATCAGTCATTTCTTTTAGTGTGGACATAGCTGACACCTTGATTAATTCTTTGTCAATGTTGTTGAAAGCAAAAATAAAATAAAATAAAACCAATGATTCAAAAGAGTATTAATTCTTTTGTGAAATAGAAAGAAGGTGATTGACAGAGGGACACCTGGACCCTAACCAAAGATTTATTCCAGCAGGATGACTTTTAGAAAGGACACATACTGATGCTAAGGATCCAGAAACACCACTTTTTATGTATAATATCTATAAAGCACAGTTTGAACACTGCTGCTAGAGAGCTCTGAAATGATGGAACAGAACTGCAAGATTGGTCACGCATAGATCTCAAATAAAAGGTGTTATTTTGGTCAAATTACAAGATATGGATGCAATGCACTGTCATACCTTTCAGAAATTTTCAAAACAGATAATATGTTATTATACACAGACACACATACATACATGCATATATATGATATAAAATTATATTACATATGAGGTAACATTATAAAAGTGTGGAAGAGAAGTCTACCTACAAGTTTCTGAAATTTGATTGCCTATGATGATGCTTCAGGTGATTTCTACTCTAGCTTTAAATTTATATATCATCTAAAAGGAAATACAGTGTGAAGTATGAAGAAAGGAAGGAAGGAAGGAAGGAAGGAAGGAAGGAAGGAAGGAAGGAAGGAAGGAAGGGAGGGAGAAGGGAGAGACGGAGGGAGGGAGGAGGAAGGAAAGACTAAGTCATAGAGGAGGGGTTAATTTTAAAATATTTTCAGCAAATAAATTTAAAAATCACATATGACATCCTAAAAAAAAAAAAGATATATATTACACATCAGATACACTAGTTATATGCAAAAAATATAGAAGACAAGGAAAGGCTAAATGTGATACCAGACATGAACATTAAGGCTAATATTAATATGTGTTACACTGCGTGTTCATAACAAGTAGAAAATTCAAAGGTAATCAGAATGGAAAAGAACATGATTTGTTTGCTTATTTGTTTAAAGTTGCAAAGTCACAGATGACCAAAGAGCGAAGATCTTTCCCACATAAACAAATACTTAGAATTTTCCTACAGAATAATTACATTGTCGTGTACAACCTCAGTTCCTTGTACTAATTCCACATTTAAGTGTTGTAACAGCATTTTTATCTGTATTACAAAGCATTATATCGAATAGTATATGTACAAAATATTTAATCATTTGTACTATGGTCAAAACTGGATAGGAACTGGACAAATATTTTCGTAAGAAAAATGATAGCAAAAGAGCTGGCATACATATAACTTTGACCTTTGAAGTATCCAGAGAGATATTTGAAAGCTCATTCCCTTAAGAGCCTCTGAGAAGATAGGTTTGCCTGACTAATTCTTGTTCCCTATTGTGTCTGTGTACTGTTAACTATTTTTCCCAGAATAAAAACAATCACCAAGGTTATTGGTTATGCTAGACTGGAGAAAATAAGGCCATTAAAGATAACCAACTGTTTCTTTGTATTTCTGTGAATCGGAGGGGGTGGGAGCCCAGCTTCAGCTTTGGGTGGATTAAATGCTTTAAGCCTCATTTCGTAAACAGGGCAGATTATTCTCATAAAGGCTGAAATAAAATTCATAAACATAAATGAGCGGCTGGTTTACAAATTTTCACAGTCTGATCGCTCTCCAATTTTACTAAATGTGGGAGGAACTCTAGGGTCAGACTTGGTACTAACTGCGTGTGTTCAGGAAACGGTGAGGGTGGCTGAGGTGATCAGGAAAGAAAGGCACACACCCCCTCGGGAACTAAATGTCGTGTATATTATTGAGGAAGTCATTCATATTATTTCCATACTCAATAGTGCCTCAGATCATAAAACACGCAAATAAATAAATATAGCATCTGGAAACTTTGTTTGGGTAACAGCTGAGTCTCCCTTAGAGAACAGAAAACAACTTTGATGGTAAATCACTTTTCAGAGGCTGTCAGTATTCAAAAGGGACTTTTTCTATTCCTCAAATTCTTTATTACACAATAAGCTCCAAAGAATGGGACTGGTATAGAATCGCCTGCTACAGCATTGGGTTTCAAGTTCATGTGAGGTTGAGGTACATTCACAGAACTACATAATACCTTCAAACACATCGCTCTTTGACAACTTTACTGTGCAGGGTTTTAGTGGTAACAGCTCTGTTAAATTTCCGGGATTATAATTTGGCCAATATTCTATATCTATATGAAAGTAGAGTGCAGCAGTAAATTTTATTATGACCATAACTATGGATTGCTATATACGCATTCTACTTCTAGGAAATTTGGTCTCATGAGAAATGTCTGAAATTTATTTCTTCATCACATAACATCATGTATTGAAAGTACTAATTAGAAAATCAATGAATAGTATAGCATTTTTATGTATTTATTATTTTATTTGGGCTTGTTCCTTCAATCATGCCAGTTGGTTAGAAGGGTGAGGATGGGATGGTCTGCAAAGTTGAAATGGCTGTTGAAAAGTGTACAGCAGTTTGTGGAAGAAAGAAGAGGTTAGATCCAGGTGAAATGAAAGAATCACTGTCACTCCTATTTATACTTCTTGAAGTTGAGTGGTTATTCCATTTGTGAACCTGACTTGGAAATTACAGAGAATTTACTGTTTAGTTGAGTGTCTGAGCTCAGGAAAAATAAGTCAATTAATAAACAATCTCACAGAAATATGAGATGTGGTCCCAGTTATAACTGAACTACAAAGTCCATAGTGCCTATGGGACTTGACAGTCTGCAGAGATGGTTAATGTAAGCACAGGTAACAGAAAGAATATAGAACAGACTAGTTAAGAATTGAACCTGGGTTTGTAAATTTGGGCAGAATAGAGTTCTACTTTCATTAATGACAGTAGACGTTATGTTGGATTAGCCCTCTCTCCAAGAGATAACAGTTGTACATTCTTGAAAATAACTACATGAAAGCACTGGAAAACAGACACATATAAAAACCAAAAGGGAGTACAAACTTAAATGAGTGACACTGAGTGAGAATTGTGTTTGTAGGGTTTTTCACCAGGCGGCACTTCCCAATTCCCCTAGTTGGATTAGCAAGGCAGTATATTAGAAACCTTAGTCTTACTGGCTTGAAAATTCATAGAACAAAGATTGGGGAAGCCAGAATGGCAGGAAAATAACAGAAATTCCAAAAAGGACCGTGTCACAAAGGAAAGTCCAAAATATGCATATGAACCCCACCAAAATACTTGGCTGACTCCTAAACAGAACATATATTGGAATAGAAAAAACTGAAGTGACTTGGCTTCACAGAAGAGGCAGAGTTTGGATTTATAGTTGAACCAAATTGCCTGCTGGAACAAAAACCAACACTCTTCAATAGAAAGAAGTGAAATTCATAGTCTCTACAACATTTAACCCAAAGTGTTCAGTATATAATACAAATCAATGGATAAGTGAAGAATATAGAAAATGTGACCAATATCAAAAGAAAAAGCAGCCAATACAAATCAAACACCACATGACCTAGATATTGAAATAAGCAAAAAAGAATGCTTAAAATGCTACTGATAGTGTAAGTTTTTTTTTGTCTTTTTTGTTTTTGTTTTTTGTTTTAATGTATGGACATGAATAATGAACACAGGGAAGTCAACAGAAAAATATAAACTATAAAAAAATGGTACATTTAGAACTTGAAAGTAAAATACTTGAAATGATAAACTTACCAGACAGACAACATCATATTGGAGATGGAAAAAGAAAAGGTTAGTGAACCTGAAGAAATGTTCATAGAAATTAACCAATTTGAAAGAAGAGTGAAGACAACAGAGATATAATGATCTGTGCAAGAATAGAAAGTGATCACATGACCTAACATACATGAAATTGTAATTGAAGACTCAATAGGAAAAGAAATACAAAATTAGTCAGAAAAATTATTGCACTGATAATTGCAGAAGAATTCCAAAATTTGTTGGGAAACCTCAAACTATGGGTACACATAGCTGAATAAACCCCAAGGATGATAAGTGGAAAGAAAAACCACACCTAAATACAACTGTCAAAAAGGCTCAAAAGATGTGCTGAATAAACAGAACTCTATAACTTCAAGATGTTTTTCATTCTAAGTAAAATGGTGTGCTAGTTACGTCCAAGCAGACTGTGATAGGTGAAGCATGCCTATTGCAATCAGTAGAGCAACAACTAAAAAATTCTAAGTGATACAGCAAAAGTATATGTGTTGAGTAAACTATCTGAGGCCAAAGAAAGAATCACCAGAAACAGTTAATAATAACACTGCCTGACACTCCTAACAGAGTCAGGGATACTCTCTGGTCCTATCAACCAGACTGACAAAATTTGTAATTTCTGGGCCATAATTGGTAGACTGATAGAGACAGGAAAACATTGCCCATTATAAGGAGAATAATCAATCAATCAAAATTAGCCAGACCTGACATCGATGATAGAATTAGAAAAGAGAACATTAAAAGTATTATAACTGTATTTTTTTATGTTCAAAAGCTTTGTAGAGATATGGGGATATTTTTTAAAAGAACCAAATTAAACTTCTAGAGATAAAAATTAAAATGTCTGAAATGAAAAATCCACTGGATGGGATTAATGGCACATTAGACATGGAAGAAGAAAACACTGATGAACTCAAAAGTACAGAAATAGAAACTATCCAAAATGAAATGCAGAAAAAAATGAAACCATGTACGTCAGTGAGCTCTAGGACAAATTCACATGTTCTAATATCCGATGGCTGGAATCCCTGAGGAGGAGATGTAGAAAAGTATTTGAAGAAAAAACGGCCTAAAACTTTCCAAACTGAATGAAAACTATAACCCACATATCCAAGATGCTCAATGAATGCCAATCGTAAGAAACGAAGAAACCTACACCAGGAAAGATCCAAGATGGTGTAGTAGATAAACATTATGCCTGCATCCTTCCATGAACACATTAAAATGACAGCTAAATTATAAAACAATCATCCTGGAGAACCATCTGAAGTATAGCTGAACAGAGTCTTATAGCTAAAAATAATCAAAAGAACGTGGAGACTGGTAGAAGGAGTGGAGATGCTGAACGGGCCCCCACAGGGAGCTGTGGTGGCTGAGAACAAGAAGGGAAATCTCTGCTGCAGAGGTTCCCTCCAGAGGATTGAAGGACCCCAGCTCCACACCAGGCTCCCAGCCCAGAGTACTGGTGCCAGGAGGAGAAGCCCCTATAATATCTGGCTGTGAAAAACAGTGGGGGTTCTGACCATTTTGGTGGATGGTAGGCTGTAGGAAACCCAAATGTCCTGTTAAAGGGCTGCACGCAGACTCCCTAGCTCTCAGGCACTCACCTTAGGCTTCAGTGGAGGGATGGTGACTTGCAGGGGACGTCAGAGGCGTACGGGGGTCAGACGGAGATATGTTGCTGCAATGGGAGAGCTGGAGGACAGTCGCCATTTTCCCTTTGAGGAATCCTTCTCCCAGGGAGCCAGGATGCAGGCATCATCTTTCCTGTGTTGAGCCCGCCCCACAGGCCAAATCTGAATCTGATTGGTCTGGTGAGCTCCACAACTCCACTCTGCTGACTCACTGGGAACCCACCCTAACCAACTACCCCAATGCCAGAGGCATTTTCTCCATGACCAGTCAGTCCCGCCTGCATTGCACTTTTTCTTGGAAAACTATCGGAGTCCTGTAGGCCCCAGGCAGGCAGTGACTGGCCTCAGTGTATTCTAACACTTTTGCTGAGTTGCTCCAAGCTCAGCACAGTCACCAAATCAGAGTCAACATTAACCTGGTGACCATAACTCTTCCCACTCTAGTGACTCCCTGAGACCCTCCCTCATCCAACTCAAATACTGCAGGAGGCTCTATCAGGTACTGAACCTTAAGGGAGCCAGCAGGTGGCAGCAGGCCTCAGGGTGTCCTGGCTTTTTGCAGAGCTACCTACCCCAGGCCTTGTACTCGTGGCAGACATCATAGTTTCACAGTGTGGCCTCTCCCATGCGCCTCCAGGTTTAGCACAGGCAGCAAACAAGGGCAGATCACTTTGTATCTCCTACCAGGTAGCCTCCAGCTGGTCACAGGCAGTGAGTAAACTGGGCCTGCACTGGAGCTCCCCCCGAGAAGCCCATACTTGGAGATTGGCTTCACACCACAGCAGAGTACCACCCAATTAGCCCCACAAGTGGCACACACAAAGGGTGGTCTCAACAGGCACCAGAGCCCACTGGGGCAAATCCCAGTCAGTGGGGTAAGCCCCCTCACAGCAACCTGTAAGCTGCTGACACAGCCAAACGCCACAGTCAATCAGCCTGAGGGTCAATGGAAACACTTAAAATGGAATACGTACTGAGAGTGTGCTTCTAGAGGGCAGGAAGTAAGCCTCACTCATCCATTTATGATCCGCTGTCTGGCACTGTACTTTGGGAAGAGGATTACATACTTCTTGTATTAAAATTAATTCAATTGAGCAAATATATTTTAAATCATGTCTGTGGTGACAATCCAATCTTATGAGTCCAATTAACATAAGCTAATTCAGTCCCTTGAATGCTGCCATCCATTTCTTTCTTTTTTTTTTTTTTTGGTAAATTTACTTTTCTGTCTATAAAAGTATTACATATTAACTATAGGAAATTTAGAAAAATTATAAAGAAAACAAAACTCAACAATAACTCTAGCACCTCAAGTTTACATTTAACATTTTTCTTTGTTTCTTGTACTTTTTCCGTGATTGTATATTTTATAAAATCTGGGGAGATTTTTAGACTGTACAAGAAAATTTACCTTCAATCATTGCTAATGTACAGTATACTGCTTCACATATTAGTATACATGTATAACTTTTACGCATATAACATTTCCGTTAAAAACTATTTCATATACAACAATCCCTTTACTCCTAAAGCCCCTAAGCCATCAAATTGAAGTCTCGTCGTGAGTTAGCCTACTCTACAGGTGAGGAAATTGAGACATAGAAGGAAGAGACACTGACTTGTCTATGCTGCAGTCATAAGACGTGGTAATCAGGACTCATTACTCTTGGGCAATGGTTTCAGGATTGTTTGTAGAAAGTGCATATTTACCAACATCTTTTAATGCGTTCATTTACAATTTCAAGAACTAGTAGATATTTCTGTTTTCTTAGACAAGAAGAGTTTTATTTGTTCAGCTGCTACAGAGCCCTGCTGAGACTACACCACTTCCCAAGACAAGAGAAATCTATGTGCACACTTGACTCAGAAACGTAACATGACACACAGGGAATGTGTCACTTGGCCTAACATTCCACTCGCTTAATCCGCTGTAATTTTGGCTAATCACTCACTAAAGTAGTAGCAATGCAAAACTAAATTAATTAGTCTAATATCTAAGTCCACAAGATTAAGATGCTTATAATTTTGAAAGGATAAATAGGCATATTGTGTTAAATAAATATGCATGTGAATAAACAATGAATTCAAACAGGGGAAGATATTCAGGAAATTAAAAACTTCAGGATTTAAAAGTTAATTATAAAGGAAGTGCATCTATTACTTTAAATAAAGAGCTCAGTCAAAAATAAGTAAATAAATACAGGAAAGCATTCACTGCAAAGAAGGATTCACGCACATACTTCACTATGAAATATAAAAACTATAAAAACCAATACACATTATCACTCATTGGCCTCGTTCCTGCTTGTACGTCTATTAATTAAGGATTAATAAATGGTTAACAAAGGATTAAACGATTTAAAAAATTAAATAAGGATTAATAAAGGATTAAATAACTAAAATTTAAATGAATAATAAAATGGTGTTAGCACTATAAACTTATAATTACAATTTCAGCTTTGTACTCAGTGTTGCCTTGTGAACTTACGATTTTTCTAGTAAATCCCACTATCTTCAATGACTACTGTATAATTTAACACAAATGCCCTGCACCCCTTTCTTCGGAAGACCATCTTGCCTACACTTCATAGAAAATCAGAAAATATAAGTCAGGATCTCCCTCGTCTTCTGGTCACTATGTCTCCAAAACTTACACGGTTATTTATCCTCCACTCCTCATGTAGAGCATTTATACACCCTGGAAGAGAAGAGCCTCTATCTGTCAAGGACCAGAACACCCCCTACACCCCAGCCCATGTGTGCAGCATCCTTCCGCCATCCACTTTCTCACAGCTGAGCTCACCTCCTGAGCATCCCATGTCCTCAGGAGCCAGAGAAGCAGGCAGGCGTGATGAGTCAGAGAGAGCCCCTCAGGGGAGGAACAGGGCCTGGGACATGCCCACCCTTCACTGCTCAGAGCTCTCTGTCCAGACCACACCAGAGACCAACTGGAATCAAGTACCGAGAGGGATTTGGAAAATCCCAAGAAGCTGCTCCAAAACCTGGGACACCCCTGAGGTGCCCAGCCCAGAGTTCCCTTGCTTGAGTCTAAGAACTCGAGTGTAAGACAAACTAGTTCCTCTTTAACCAATACCAGAAGAAAGATTACATCATTTTCACATAAATCCTAATTAAAATATCCTCAAATGCAATCAAGAAAAAATCTCTAAAATATAGATTAAAATTTGGTAAATGGACAAAAATTGATGGTTGATACATTTGGGTATTGTTCTTGTTCAAACTGACATGAGTTGTGCCAAATAATGGGCTGTTCGTGTTATTGTGCAACCCGAAAGCAGCCTCCACAGACAACGGTTGTAATGGAGATGCGAATTGTTCTGAGCAGAGCAAGTGTCAGAGTAAGTGTTCCACCTGCTGCACGCACTGCAAAGGACCGCATTGAGCTGGCTGCAGATGTGTTAGGGTGATTGTTTTAAAGCAGAATCATTAACACTCAGACAAAGCCAAATAAAGAATTCTCCAATGATTCAGGCAAACGATGGGCCTCAACTGCATGGTGCAGGCAAACACTAACGCCGGCTAAATTCAATGGTTAATTTCCCATTTTAAGCAAGCAAAAAATAAATTGGAGAGAGGAGTAAAGCCTGCAATACAAATAATTGAAAGACTAGGCGCTATGAGTAGGATTTGATGTAGTTGACTGAAAAAAGATGCCCAAGGGGTGAACAGGAGGTCGCTACTACTCTTTTCAAATATAATAAAGGAGAGGAAATGCTCATTACAGAGCATGTGTACACGGAAATGATTTCCCTGGCTAGCATTTTCTATATGAACCTTAGCCGTATATTGATCCAACAGTGTAAATCAGAGAAACAGAACACACACACGTACACACACATGTGCACACATGCACATGTGAGCACACAAGCACCCACCATGAACCTCGGGACACAAGGACCGAAGCTTGGCTTGGGTCCGCCAGGCAGAGCGCTGAGATGGGCTGCCTCACAGTAGATCTGTGAATTTGGAGATCTTTTTCCTAAAGGAATACAATCGCTACACGGGATACTTCAGAAAAGGAATCTGAGGGTAGCAGGGAGGGCTCAGCTCAGTGCTTTTCTTTGAGGGTCAATGATATTATAGCATTTGCTCCCAGTTTTGTTAGCTGTATTAGTTTCCTGTGGCTGCTACAACAAACTACCATATACTTGGTGGTTTAAAACAAATGCCTTCTCTCACAGTCCTGGAGGGCAGCAGTCCACAGCGCATGTCACTGGTTTACAATCAAGCTCTCATCAGAACCTCTCTCTCTCCGGAGGGTCTTGCCATCCCGGTTTTGATGGTGCCACATCCCTTCACATGTGACTATATCGCTCCAGCCTTCAGAACCAATATCCTTCAAACTTCTTTCTGTTCCACCTTCACATCACTGTCTCCTCTGGGTGTGTCTGGACATAAAAGCTCCCTCTGCCTTCCTCTTACAAGAACACAAATGATTGCATTTAGCGCTCCCTCAGATAATCTAAGATAATCTCTCATCTCGAGATCAGTAAATTAATCACAGCTGCAAACACTCCTCTTTTTTTGCCACATATGGTAACACTCACAGATTCTAAAGACTAAGAGGTGGGTATCTTTGGGAGGATATTTTTCACCCTGGCACACATGAGCCTACGAGGGCTTCTTGTACCATAAGGAAGGTTTCAGGTAAACACACCTCACGATTTAATGATACATAGGCCGAGAGTCATACTAAGTGACTAGAGTACAATAAGTGACAAACGGGCCCTGGAATTAAATGATGTACAGTATAGCAACACCAAAAGTTCATCTATAGGTCTCCGTGGTTTTTCTTACAGAAGCAAAATTATAGTAGTTTGGAGAAAAGTATACATATGTGCATAAAAGAGCCTCCATATCGACAAGGTTAGGGTTTTGTTTGTTTGCGTATATGTTTTTAAATAGGCTTTATTTTTTTAGAGTAGCTTTAACTACACAGCGAAAAGTGCAGAGAAGGTACAGAGAGTTCCCATGCAGCCCTGCCTCCACACACACAGCCTGCCCCATTATCAACACCCAACACCAGAATGGTCCATGTTACCACGAACCTACCTTGACAAGTCAATTTCTCCTAAATCCCATAGTTTACATGAGGGTTCACCCTTGGTGTTGGACATTCTGTGGGTTTTGGCAAATGTATAATGCGGTGTATCTACCATTACGGTATCACACAGAATAGTTGCACTGCCCCCCAATTTTGTGTACTCTACCTTTTAATCCCTCCCTTCCCAACACCTGTCAACTACTGACATTTTTGCTGTCTTCATACTTTTACCTTTTCCAAAATGGCAGATAGTTAGAATAATACAGCACGTAGCCTTTTCAGGTTGGCTACTTTCACCTAGTAACATGCATTAAGTTTCTTCCGTGGCTGGATAGCTCTTCTATTTTTCTAATGCTGAATAATATCTCATCATAAAGATATACAACAATTTATTTATCTGTCACCTATTAAGGGACATCTTGGTTGCTTCCAAGTTTTGGCAATTATGAATAAAGCTTCCCTAAACATTCATATGCAGGTTTCATATGATTAAGAGTTAATACACGTCATTGCTCTGTATAGACGAATATCCAACGTAAATTTTTAAGAGTGCTCTCCAAAAGGTAAAATATAATACAAAATTATCATCATCTCTAATTATTTTTAAGTGTATGTTATCTCTTACGTATCCATTTTATATCTATGCATTTCTCCTTTTGTTTTTCACATTTAAACATAATTAGCTCTTACAAAACTTGGCACACAAATATTCTTGTTGGGAAATTATTAATTGGTATTTTTTCTCTGTAGTAACTTTATTCCTTTGATCTACTATTTTTCCTTTACTCTGCTATCGAATATTACTTTACTTAATTTGTCATTTCATCTTTTACCTGGCTGTATTTAATTAATATATCTTTATACTTTTACAAAAAAAATGTGTCTATTTTCCATTTATGAACAAAATTTTTATTTGAAAGCAAAAATCAGCCAGAGCATATTTCTTTTTCCTAGGACAAATGTGCATGTTTACATGTATTTTTCTAACTGAAGACACTGGTCTCACTTTTATTATCTGTGTGAATCCTTTCTGTTGTCATATATTCATTTTGTTGTAATACACTACATAGATTATTTAATTTGCTAATATCTGAGTTATTTTGTAATTTGAAAACTATAAAACTTTTACTTTTAATATAGGTTTAAAGCTTTAATATTCCTTACACATGCTTGATTCAATCTTACTCTAAAAAACAATGACTGTCAAGCATCAGCCATTATGTTTTTATCTGAGGTCAGCAAACTACACACTCCCATGACAAAACCACCCCGCCTGTTTTATGGGTGTGTTTTTTTTAATAAAGAACTAGAATACAACTACACTGCTTGTTTGCCCATTGTCTAAGACCATTTTCTCACTCTACTGGCAGAGAATTAATTGTGACAGAGCTCTTACAGCTGGTAAAGTCAACAATATTTACTAACTAACCTTTTACATAAAACATTTGACAACCCCTGTTCTAAACTCTCTCTCTCTCTCTCTCTCTCTCTCTCTCTCTCTCTCTCTCTCTCCTCTTTGATACGTAAAGCAAATTTTAACCAACAAGATAAAAGCATTGACAATTTACTATTACATACTGTGGGTCTAGAACTTAAAGGTTATTCTTTAAAAGTATAAGAATAAATATAAGGTACTCTGGTAAATCGACAAATTCATGTATTTTTTAAAGCAAAAATATGCTTTCACTATCCAGTAAAAAAACAACACACTTAACTGCACAGGATTAAACTCATTAATACCAAAAATACCTGTAATAAGATGTACTTCTTTATGAGATCAAAAACGTGACCTTTCTTAAAGGTATGTTTGCCACCTGACAATTGTCATTATAGTTCTTTTAAATTTTTTTTCAAATTATAGACACAATTACCTTAGCAATTACAGAAGAGCAACAACATATTAGAAAACAGTTTCATTTTAACCTTATGTACAAGCCCACTTCAATCGTTTCTTATTCCTTTTAAAAAGCAGAACTAACTCTACTGAATAAATGCACTTCATTTCACATCAGTTAACTCCCAAGGGTGACATAAAATTTGACAGTGATATAAGTGGCAAACCACTATCTATGTCTTGCGTGTCTGTCCTAGAGTATTAATCGTGCTGTTGGTATTTAAAGGGTTGCAATGAACATTCCCATTGGTATTCTATAGCTATTTAATCAGAGTACTATTCATCATTAAGTGTTACCCTGTGGATAATATCATCCACCGTAGGGTTGATATTACGATACACTGGAGGCACTAGACAGCTTTGTCTTCATTAGCTGACTTATGTGGTGACTTGTAAGATTAAATGTCATCAGTGACCTCCTAATTGCCAAACCCATTGGCCTCCATAGAGCTCTCATGCTAATTGTCCTTCCTGCGGTATTTGACCCTGCTAAACACATTCGCTCACACCCTTCTCTCTCTGTTTCCTTGATGTTACACTCTCCTAGTTCAGTGCTTTGGATAAAATGTTTATGTTCACATTCTTGATGACTGCTTCCTCTGCCTTGTTCTTAAATAAGGCACTCCCAAGTTTCCTTCAATAAACAGCTTTTTGCTTTGTATCCCTCGCTCAGGGGTCATGTCCACGTCCTGAATTTACTAATCCTTCTAAGACCAGACAGTCGGTGCTGACAAGTCATAGTTTCAACTAGGTGGGTTCACGCCATGAGGGCAGGGAAGAAAAAAAGGAGTTCAATAGAGAAGGGCCTTTTTTTGTTTATTTTTTTCCATTGTTTTGTAATTTATTATACAGACTATCATATATCTCATGACAAAGTCAGTGGAGATCTATCTACAAAATTAATAAGTTCATTTTTTAAAGCTGACACATGAAAATTTTATCAGAACAAGAGCTGGCTTTATTTTGCTCTATTTCTTCACTACTGCCATTTTAGTAGATACTAATAATACGCTGTTGTGTGCTTTTTTTTTTTTTTTTTGCTTTTTTTACTCCAGGTGCGTCAATTCAATATTTACCGTGAAATAATTTAAGGTGGAGACACTGCATCTGAATAAATTTCAGAGATTAAAAAGTACAATTCAAATAGTTTGATTTCTAGATTTGAAGACACTATGATATTTAATGAAAACTATTAAATAGTTGTTTTATGAGGAATCCATACAGAGTTATTCTACAATCCATAACTGAAGACAACTATTTCTAAACATTTCTGCACAGCAATGTATTTCATGCTGTTGATGGTTTCCTCCACTGGGCTAAAACATTTTAATTTGATGTAGTCCCATTTGTTTACTTCGGCTTTTGTTGTCCTTGCCTGAGGAGACATATCCAAAAAGATGTCACTAAGAGCAATGTCAGAGTGTTTTCTGCCAGTTTTCTTTTAGGAGTTTTATAGTTTCAGGCCTTACATTTAAATCTTTAATCCACTTTGAATGTATTCGTAAATATAGTGTAAGAAAGGGGCCCAGTTTCATTTATTTGTATGTATCTGTGCAGTTTTCCCAACACCACTTATTGAAGAGACTGTCTAGGACCTTTTATTTTAAATAATTAATTCTTCCACATTTCACACTTTAGGCCCAATAGAAGAACGGACTATTTTTATCAGATGGACTTTAATAAATATTACCCAAGATAGCTTTGCAGTCCTTAATATTAAATTGAATTAATTTACATAATTTCTTCATGCTAAAGATTGGTTCTTTGATAATAAATATCAAGTATATATTTGGTTAAAATTTAATAAATATTTTTATGAATTATTGACAATACCCTCTCAAAAACTGTAAATGATCTTAGAATTTATCCTATTTGCCTGCTAATAATGTAACTTTTCACAGCTTCATGGATGCTGGCAGAAAAGACAAGGCTTCTGAGTCAGAGACAAAGGACAGTTTGGTACTCTGAGCAATGGCAGCAGAATATCAGCATTTCTGCCAGTTCCTCCAGCCCCAAATCATACAGGCTGATACAAAGGAGTTGGGCAGCACCCATGCGTGCAGTGAGTGTGTTTGAAGGAAAAGGGTTCACTCCCATTTTAGGAAAACCAAATATTTTTTAGGGTCAGTAAGCCTATGTAACTATTATGGTTTCCAGAGAAATAGAACCAATGGGCTATACATATACACTTATACACTTCAGGTATAAATAGGCACAAGCTTTGTACCATCTTTTCTAATTGGACAAAGCCCTTCATAGAGAAAATTGCCCACAGTGTTTGCTTAAATAATGAATTACTCGTCCCTCTGTGCTTAATTAATGAATTTGTTATCCTCTGGTTATTAGGAGATCCTCTGAATAACCAACGTTAACCTTATTTTGGAGAGGTGTCTGCAATGGTCTGAGGGCTATGTAACCCATTGGGGGTGCTTCCTTAGAACTGGAAGTTACTTACTGCCAGCCTAAGGTGCACGCAGCATTTCATCAGTTTTTGTATTGTTTTCTTCTGTTTTGTTTGCAGGGGGGAAAGCTAATGCTTGCTTTCCACACAGATAGCACAATTTTGAGGGCACACAAGGTGCACCTGAACCGATGGTGCTGTATACAATAGCTGGGACCCTGGGTCAGTCGGGGACACCAATTCACAGCCACAGCATGAGCCCCCAGATGGCTGACAGCCCTGAAGGTGCGTTCACCTCGCCGGTTCCACCTCTTTAGCAAACATATAGCGGAGGACAAATGCATTGCCCACCTGACACCGTAATTTAATGACCGTGTTCATCACTGATTTCCAGGGACTTCCCTCAAGTCTCTTTAATCAACCTCGGAGGTCCTCATCCTTCCTCTTGCATTAAGACACGCCTCTGTCACCCTCTGATCATCATCCCTGGACAGTCAAGGACTGTGAACGGTTGGAGATGTTACTCTTGTAGCAAGCTAGGAAATTAATTTGCCTTAGTTGCCTGGATGCAGGCAGAAGACCCAAATCTCCCAGATCAGAGAGAAAAGACAGATGAACGCAGATGTAGCCACATGAGCGCTTGCCCTGGTTCCTCAAACCCCAGGTCCCACTGTGAGTCACACAGCAGAGGGAACCCAAGGGAGGAACTGCATCTTTCATAGCGGAGAGGAGAAGCCTTTCCAGCCTTCATCCTGGAGAAGGGACTGTGTTTATATTTACTAAACTGGAGAGCTAACCAGCGTGCCTTCTGCTCCTGTCTATTCCAAGACTGTTCACTCTGGATACATCCTTGAGGGGAGAAACTGGACTGATGACCAGTGCCCCTGCCTACAAGATGTGAAGGAACACGAGAGACCCATGGAGACTCTTCTCCCCACATCCTCTAATTGAAATAATAATTAAGGAAAAAGGACCAGAAATAGCATTTATGCAGCCCTTCCAAAAGGGAGATGCAAACAAGTAAATTGTTCTTTGTAAGCCATGTCTCTAATGTTAGTCACTTTGAACAATCAAGAAAACAAAGTAATTTTAAATTTATTTCAAATTATTTTCTCTCATTGCCAGGATTTACCTGTATGGTGATTGAGGAAGAGAATATTTAACTTTCTGGTCAAAGGATCTAGACTGTCAGTGAACCATTTTATGTTTCACATTTACAAATTATCTCCTTTTCTGAAATGAGCATTCTACACATCCTTATAAAGCCTAAATTCTCTCCTCTGCTCATCTCTGACAGCAATAGTGAGAGTGTAAATAATAGATGTTCATATGAAGTGAGGCCACTCAAACCCTGTAGGAAATTTTGAGCAACCTGTGAAAGTAAATTGTCTCCACTCAAGTTGCCTTTTATGGTAACACCACAGGTCATGGATCGTTCAATGCTGAATGCTTTACTGTCCTTGGCACGTTTCCTCGTGTCTGGTTGCCCATGTCTCAGGTAGCAGGTGAGGCATAAAATACAGAATTCACCAATAAAGGAAAATAAAGGAAAGAGAACAAACATAATGTAATTACAGCAAATTTTAGAACTACTTAAACAAGTAAACAGTGCATTCTCTTACAGATCAATACTGTCATAAGTTTTAATTTTTCCCAAAATGACAATAAGACATCCAATGTTATTGATATTTTCATTCCATGTTTGTTCTATATTGTGTATCATTTTTCACAGGCTTATTATCTAATTATATTTCCTTTTTAATTTGTATACTACTTGTTTTAATCCTTTTCCCATTATTCTATAAAGTGTTTTTCATTGTAAAATTTTTTAACTTTAAGGAAATCAGTCTCATTTAGGTTCTATGTATTTAAAATGGTTTCCCAAAGGTTTTTTCTCAACATGTCATAAAATAATCCATCTGCCCAGATTTATTTAAAATATACTTAATCACATCTTAAGTATTCACCCATTAATTTATTCTTATTTATTTGATTTTGTTTGAAAATACCATAATTTTTATTACTACAGTTTTAGAGTATATTTTAAGAAGTTATAAGGCTAGTTTCTCATATTTCGTTCTCTTCTTCAAACATGTTTTCAAATTATCCTCATCTATATATACTTTAATGTTTTTTTAAAAGGTACATTTTATCTAATTATGTACAAAATATGTTGATATTTAATTGAGATTTTATTTTAGGGAGATTAAAACTTAAAACAGTGAGACTTCTTAAAGGTAAACACTGCAAATCAAAGTATTAATATATCCAGCATAATATGTTTGAATTTTCTTAAGTATAAGCGTAAACTTTGAGTTGAGTCTATCCTGGTACTGGGAGATGCATATACTTCTTCACATGGGCACACAAGTAAAGCATGTTTAGCCAGTTGACTAAATAACTAAATACTTGCTTCTGATCTGTAAGCCTAGACAGCAGAATACTAAGTACTCCATCCCTGCATGTGAGGTGACACATTTCTTTAAACAAATACTTGCAGCAGATAATTTCTGCCTGGATCCCTAAAAATATCATTCTTCAAGTGATCTCTCTGTTTGTCTAGTAGTTTCTTTCGTTGGCTCATTTTCCTGGCTCTTAAGAATTTTGCGATGATATTCTAGAAAACTTTCCTGTTGTAGAGCAGGCATATTTAATTCCATTAGCAAGTATAGAATTGCATAATTCATTCTTATTTCAGTTCTTTTTAGCATGGTTCATTGCTCAAATTTGACTTAGGCATGTGGAGGTCACAGATTTATATTGTGTTGGCTACTACTCTGTCCCCAGTTAAAGACCTTTAGCAGGTCTGCAGAATGATTGCTAAGAGACTCATCTATTAGCAATTTTCTCAAAACAGTAATTGGGCTTTTGTTGAGTCATCAATTTAATAGTCACAGAGAGGTCACATACAGAATCTTAGAGAGGGCACTAAACATTCCGACTTTGTACCTTCCACCAACCCAGTGCCAGCAAATCTCAAAGAAGGATAGACTTGAATAATAATTTATCTAATAAACAGCTTATCATTCTTTTAATTGACCTTAGCCCACTTAGAATACTTTGTAAAGAAGCGCGTACATATAAAAAGCAAGAATGTTTATTCTCTGTAAATTTATAATTATCACGGTTTAGCCTGTAACCTTAAAATAAAGTTGTAAAGGTTACAGTCTTCAGCATCTATGTGTGGATGAGGATCATAAGAGAAGAAATTTCATCTGAACAGAAACCATCAGTGCCCTCAAAGGAAAAAATGGAAATCACAGAAGTCACCACCGCTTTCCCAGTGAGGAAGACTCCCCCTTCTTCAGGAACTCCCTAATCACAATGGTTGAGGTGCTTACAAAGTTGAATTGGGAATATAGAAGGGACTTTGAAGTAATATTTATTCTGAAACTTGCAGAAACTTTGAAAAAGCCACTCAGAGAGTCAGGTTCAGTTTGGAACATGGCCATGTTCATTGGAGATGGACAACCCAAGGCCAAGAACAACACTTAAGAGTCTACCAAGTCAAATAATTCTATGCTAATTTATATCATCCCATTTTCTTAGTGGATTTGACCACAAATAATGTATTGTAATGTCCTTGATCTTTATCATTAGATTTCAAACCTTAAATAAGCTAATTTAAGTGATAATGGGAAAGTAGTAATGTTCACCTACTGGATACTCAAATTAACTCATTTACTAGATACCTTGAGTTAGGAACTATATTTCTGAGACAATTAGCCACCAACATGGTATATGTGGGAGATACCATGTTTCCCCAAAAATAAAACCTAACCAGACAACCAGCTCTAATGCATCTTTTGGAGCGAAAATTAATATAAGACCCGATCTTATTTTACTATAATATAAGACCAGGTATAATATAATGTAATATAATATAATATAATATAATATAATATAATATAATATAATATAATATAATATGATATGATATAATATAATTTAATATAACATAATATAACATAATATAATATAATATAATATAATATAATATAATATAATATAAATATAATACTGGGTCTTATATTAATTTTTGCTCCAAAAGACGCATTAGAGTTGATTGTCCAACTAGGTCTTATTTTCAGAGAAACACGGCATATACAACATATGAGACAGAAACAGACCTTGTTATTAGAACCTAAACAATCAACCAGATATGACCAATTTCAACTTTTAACACCCTCAACTTCATGACCTACTGTCTCCACTTTTTGTGCTTAAGCATGTGGGGTGGGTCCTGCCTTCCTCTCGTGACCCAAATTCTCTCCTGAGCACCATCTTACAATTGATATCTAGAAACCACTGGAAGGTGGTTGCTGTATTCCTAGACACCTAAAGAAGAAACTTCACAATACTTTCTCATATGTGACCATGAAGGAAAACAGGTGCGTTGGTTCTCTTGATTGTATAGAAACTGGGGCAACTACACTGGCTGACCAAGGAATAAAACCTCTACCAATGAAGTGAATTTTTGCAGCCTTTGGATGCTTTTGCTTTTCTGACTATGTTCCCTCTAGGTGAATTCAAACATATAGCTAATAGCTCCCAAACTCATACCGCTAACATTTATTCCTCCTTTAAGAAACCTTTCATGCAATGAGTTGCTGGTTGGCCCTACTTGGCATAAACGAATCAATGTACCCAAAACATATCCCTCCTGAAACAGCACCATTTATTAAATATTCGGGCCTCAAACCTTGGATTTGTCTCTGAACCACTCAGCCACCAAGGCTCGGCCTTTAAGCAGCAAACACTTCCTGCCTTTCCACCTGTCATTGTTATTGCCTTAAAAGCTACCTGTTTTAGACTAACCTACTTCTTCGTGGATGCCTATCTTCACACTTGACCACCATAATCCATTATCCTTTTGAAAGTATTTACCCCCAAAACACTCAGTTTACACCTCTCCTTCCACCACCACCGGCACCGTTCTCTATGCCTGTGCAGTGGTATTAAAATGACTTACGCAAGAACACGCCAACTTTCTGGGCCTGTCATTATGAACTCTAGGTCCTCGTTTACTATGCTTCTCCTCAAACATTTCTCTGTACAAGGTATTGTAATATGTAGCAGATTTTACTTTACTAACAAGAGTTAAAAACCTGATTTTTATTGTTTGGAAAATGTAAGTGTTGGAGAATAGCACTGACCATCTCTCAACATGTTATTACCACTTTATAAATAGAAAGAATTAGAATACCACTTTTCAGGTGAAAAACACCATGAATTCCTTCCTGGTAATTGTTCATTTTATGTATAATTATCTCCCACACACTGAAGAGACACAAAAAATCTCCATGATTAATGCCAAGTATTCTATAAAATTATTTTCCTATCAAAACTCCCCTTAAAAATTTTAACTAATTTTCAAGTGTATTGGATAATTGGTGAACTGCAACTGCAAATGAATTCAGAGTATGTCATGTGGAAAAACATCATAAAGTAATAAATTGACTAAAATTTTTCATGACTAGATGAAGTCCATAATTTTCCACGTCTCAAAATACTTATTGTATATGTGTTCCATCCTGATTTACAAACATTTTCTAGGAGATATGACAGTAATGTAAATACATAAATCAAGAAACTATTATCTTCCACAATAAATTATTTTAAGCTATTGTCAGATCCAGTTTACTCTGTACCCTTAATGAGATACAGTTTAAATTTTCTGTTGCAGAGTTGAACATTGTGGGTTCTGGATTCATATATTAATAGCTACTGAATTTACTAAAAGATGCATCATTTTACATTATTCAGCTAATAATACGATATGAGACATTTTTCATCTACCAAGTTAAGGAAAGTATGCCACACTCATTTTCTTGTTATTCAGTTACTACCAAGTACATTTATATGTGTTCTACAGTTCTCTCTTCAAGGATATGCTTTGACAACGATTACAATATATCAAAATTTTGAGAGACAGGACAAAATAAGAAGTCCTTATGAAATAAAAATTTCAAAATAGCTGAATCATACCTTATGGGAGTGAACTTATATATTCATTTAACCTTTCTGAAACTATCATTTATCTTTAGTTATTTGAAGATTCTATGCATTGTAACAGCATGCATTGATACACTTTTATTTTATTTGTCAATTATCTTAGCGGTAGTAAGATTTTTGCTGAATAGATGATAATTAATCATAGCTGGATGGATCTTGCTAAATTTGATAGCATTTTTATTAAAAACCAGGTTGTACTACAAACACTAATGTAATTTCTGGGTTTGTATTTGTGTTTTTCCACTTAAGAGTTAAAATGGCATTCAGTAAGTTGATATAACACTGGTTATAGCTTAAAAATCTCAACAGTAATTTTTAGAAAAGTGTCGCTTATTATTGTGAATGTACAATTGATATATTGAGTCTTTCATCAGCAATATGATCAATAACCAATATGCTGTTTAACCCATTTAAACACAACATAGCATTTTTATTAAAACCCTTACAATGTATCGTTGCTTTGTCTAGTAAAAACACCTCCTCTCGGGGAAATAGCTATAATTTCATTAACATAACATGTTTTAAAAGTTTTATGGCAAATGAATAATAAATTGTAAATGAGGGAAGGAAGCCTTCTGGCAGAGTTATCATCATATTTAGTATTTTTTATGCAACAAATATCATTTGTCATCAACCAAGTTCCAGGCGTTATTCTACGTGTCAGAGATAGAGCAATGATGGGTGGGGGATGGGAATGTAAAAACCCTGCCTCAGAGAACGCACATTCATTTTCATAACACATATTTGCCTACTAGGGAAGCACAAGAGATTGGACCAGATCCTGAAGGATGAATCAATAAGAAGTAAATAGAATAGAATAGATCATTTGGCCTATTATAATTTTTCCAAAATAACAAAATTTAAGAAAAATAAGCTAAAGTGCTAGCAAATCAATAAACAAGTCAGTATCACCAAAAAGATAAAATCTCTATTTTCACCTTTGGTTGCATTCATGTTTATTATTATCATTTAGATTCTGTCCACTTTTAAGGTAAAAGTGGCATTAATACATGCAAACTTGGTTAGTTACAAATTAAAGATGAAAACAAGAATGGAATTACTGATATTAGGTAATTTGTACTCATTTTCACCCTATGTCCATTTATGAGCCGGCCAACATAAAACAATTATTTTTCTTAGGATATATATACCAGGTATATTATAAATTAGAAGTCTGAAAACACATCAAGAGGGAGTAAAACAAGTATATGAAATAAAAATAATGGTAGAGATTTTGAAATAAAGGTATGTAAATCTGTCAGATTTTTTCCCCCTGACTTTCACCCAATTATCACCTATAATACGACCCATATAAACCAACTCTTTTTCTTAGGACATCATTTGATAACCAATGAGAAAATATATAGGCTGAATAATGCCCCCATGGGTTAGGTGGTCACGTCCTAACCCATGGAACTTGTGAATATATTACCTTGCACATCATAGGGGAATTTGCAGAAGCGATTCATTCATGTAAAGATTTTGAATAGGAAGATTTTCTTGGATTATATGAATGTGTCCAATATAATCGCAGGGTCCTCATAGATTGGGCAGACAGTCACAGTTGGAGTAAGAGAGTTGATGATAGAAGTAGAGGTTGGACTGATGCAAGGAAGGAACCACTTACCAAGGAACGTGGGCAGCCCCTGGAAGCTGGAAAAGGCACGAGTCACCGAGACGCTTCAGAAGGAACACAGCTCAGCAGCAACTTGATTGTCAGACTTCTGACTTCCGGAACTGAAAGGGAATAAATTAGTGTTGTGTTAAGTCATTAAGTTTGTGTAATCTGTTATAGAAGCAATAGGAAACTAATATACTATTTATTAAAATTGATATTCCACTCTGCATACTTACAACCACTCTGTGTTGGAATTCTGATTACTCCAATCTATTATTTATTAAAGCTGTGGTATACACCTCTCAACTAACTGTAAATTGCCCTTATGTTCTCCTCTGCCTTTACTTATTTAAATCATGCTTAGTTATCACAAGTTTGCTGATAATGAAGCATTCATTCCACTTACTTAACACTATTTGTTGCAAATAACGTCCATTATCTTAGCATAAAACACAAATGAACTTTGGAAAGAATATTTGAAA
This sequence comes from Rhinolophus sinicus, assembly GCF_057876585.1. Lineage (NCBI taxonomy): Eukaryota > Metazoa > Chordata > Mammalia > Chiroptera > Rhinolophidae > Rhinolophus > Rhinolophus sinicus. The sequence goes on from NC_142504.1 coordinate 4,155,823, forward strand.
GAATGGAAGAAAACAGAGTTGGAGAAACATATCAACTTATAAAGCAAAAACAAGACTACTAAGACTGGTGAGTGACTCTTTGTGTCAAATACCAAAAATCCTATGAGGACTTGACAAGGGTAAAAAAATAAACTGAAAGGGATCAAAACATTTGATGTATTCTTTTTGTACTCCAAACTCAGCTTAAATAAATAAGCTTGACCTAATCTTTCTACCATATATGATTGCATTTTTTGATTATGATGAAAATACCCCTGAAGCCCTAAAATTCACTCGATAAATGTTGCTATTTCCATTTCACCTCAATCATTGTAAGGGATCACTTACTATAATATCCAATAGCAATTTTACTGTTTCGGAAAGTCTAAAATAGATATTGAATGGAGTATGAACTAACTAGAGTTTCTTCATATTCTGCAACTTTCACTTAGATATTCAGAATCCACAGAATCTGAGAGGAGCAATTATTTATTTCAGCATACCCAGTAAATAAAAATCCCTCCTAAATTATACAAAGTGTGTAATAGCAGCCAAATAGATTCAGATTCCAAGGGTGCATCAGGTAAGTATCAGGCCATCTACTCTAGTCATTGGAACACGGCTTTAACCCCTGAGGAAGCATTTTTGACTGTATCACAAGCCCTCATTGTAGACACAGGACCATCTCAGGAAGGAGTCAGAATCTAACGCCAAGGCTCAAGTTACTTCCAGTTTAAATGTCTTGCTAGATAAATATTGTTTCAAGTTCACATTAAAATATATCCAGGACAATAAAGATAAAAGACAAAAACTGGCAATAGCACTGGAAAAGGAAAAGAACGAGGAAGAGTTAATGAGAGAGATTTTAAATGGACCCATGGACACCCTGTAAACAGCAGGGACAGTGCAATAAAGATATTGAAACAAACTAACAAAAGGAAGAAAAAAACAGAAATTTTAACTAACCGTTGCACTTCCCAAAGTTCAGATAAGAAACAATGTCTGCACATTCCACCAAATGAGTCAACTGTACCTCTGTTATGAAAGAAATTTTGTTATGGTCTGATACTAGTAATGTGGGTACCTGCTTCACCGTCATCATTAAAAAAAAAGATGTATTTTCAGTTCTGACCTATAATTAATTTGGGTTTGGGCTATTTTAATTGTGAAAACCCCTCATGACTGCGTAAGCAACAGTGTCTACCTCGGAGTCATGATTTGTAGATGGGCCAAGAGGAAATTTAAAGAAACACTGAAGGGATGACAGGGACCCCAGAGCAGAGGACATATGCAAGCGTTCATCTTACCGCCGGATGTGGACCAGACAATTGAAGAGGGCTGACAGACAGAGTCAGAAAACCAGTCCATACAAGATTGAATAAATGACCAAACATTCAGAAGGGACTGGATCCATAATGCAATTACAGCTTCCAGCCCCAGGAATACCATGAGGGGCCGCCATGGGTCACATGGGACCACTTTCTTCAGAAACAAGGATACAGATGCTATATATGGGGTCATTATAGAATCTTGGGGAAACATGATTAAAAAGTAAACGTTTTTCAAATTTCCCAAGGGGAATATTAAAAATACATCAATAAGAAAACTATAATACCAAATAAAATAAATAAAAACATAGTCAGCATGAGAAACTAATTGTGTAGACAATTGCACTTATGAACATAGATACTAAAAATGTTTTAAATCCTACCAGCAAGTTAAATTTTAAAAGATGTTAAAATAATTATCCCCCATACCAACTCCGTTTTCATCATAGTGATGCAAGGCTAATAATTTTAGGATACTTTAACATAATAACTACAGTATCAGATGATCAACACATAGGTTACCATCTAAATAGAAGTTGGCAAAAATTTGATAATATTTGTTTTTAAAAGTTCATGGTAAAATGACTTTCAAAATCTGAAATAAATATTTTCTTAAAATACATTTATTTGAAAATCATGCCAACAAAATACATTTAACCATCCAAACTAGTTATTCTACATTTTCTGGTCAAGAAATAAGGAACAGAAACAGAAATAAAGAACTTATACACTCAAAGGATCTATTGAAAGAATTACTGACAGTTTAATAATGTACAAATTATTTGTCAAATGTAATAATGTTTCCTTATCTTAACAATCATCAACTAAGAAATGTCATGGGGAAAGAGTGTCCATTCTCAAAAACAAAATAATAAAAAATAATAAAAATAAATGGACTATATAATAATAAAAAAATAAACGAATAATCAACATAAAATTAATGTTAAAATAATAAAATAAACGGAATGTTTAAGAAGAAAACTACAAATTTGAGTGTATGCATGGAGATAAGTAGATGAATGACAAACCGTATTACTAAGTAGAAATATTGACTACTATAAATAGGGCATACTTTTACAAAATGTATGGATTAAAATAATTTATATTCATTATTAAGTATGTTATGTTTTAAAGATTCAAAGTTGTCACCAAATTAATATTTTAGCCATTCTCCTGGGATTTAGTTTACCTCAAAATCACCCATTAATATAAACATGACATTATTGAACATATTTTTAATTGACCTCCACTATGAATTAGAATCCCATGAGAATTTTTACAAGTCTTTGAGGAAGGAGCCAGCCCAATTCATTCAGAATCTCTAGTGTGGACCAGGCATCTACAATTTTTAAAGCTTCTTAGGCAACTCCAATGTGTAGTCATGATTGAGAGCAACTATTAGAAAATTATATTTCCACAACCATTTCATTTTATTTCGATAAATTCCTAGGACATAAATTGGCCGTGTAAAAACACATTTATTTTAATGCATTATAATGCCTTCCTGAAAGGATATACGGATTTATAATTTCCATTGTTAGAATGAGAGACATAGGAAATGCATGAAAGAACCCACATTCATGCATCTGATCACTCTGTTTTCTAATTTATTTTAGTCATTGTCCACTTGTTACAAGAGCAAATAGTGATAACTTTGTTTCTTTCCCAATATTTCTCTTCTTTCCTTTGTCCTGCCTAAATGGTAATACCAAAAAGTATTTCACATCAAGCATGATGTCAACTGTAAGCTAAGAGATTTTTCTTTTTCACTTTATTAAAATACAGAGTTTATTTTGCATGTACATTTTTGTCTCCCCACCATTTCCATTTGTCTGACCACCACTACTACTATGTCCTATCATAACATTCCACACATACTTAAAACAAAGCAAAGGGTGGAGTCCCATCTTTAAAAACTAAACAGGCATTTTGGACAACACATTCTTAGCAATGGAACCTGGACAACATTTATCAGACATGGTAGGGCAAGTTCTCACTCTGCATTACAAAAAGGACAGCCAGAGATTTAACAACAGGTAAATCTGCCTGGAGCTATCTGAACCATGACCGAGGAAAACCAGGAATACCTGAAGGTAAACGGAAACGCCCTGTCTCCTCAGGTATAAAGAAAGCTGGCCAGTGTGATACTAAGCAGACTCGATGGGGAATGAATAATTAAGGGCTCGTGTGTCTTAGGTACTATATAAACACATCATGTATCGAATCTCGTATGTTTCTCATAACATCCAGACCACCTACAAGTGGCAGTCTAGAGAAATGCCAATAAGTGAAAACAGAGACCCGGAATCTGAACCATGTCTCTCTAACATCAGAGCTCATACCAGACTAATGAGGAGTGCGTTTAACAGAACCCAAAAACATAACAAAAAGTTTCAGTGATATGAATAATTTTGTCACTGCATTATTATTTTTTATTGTTTTTAGAAAATTTATTTGCATAGAACATTCTAAATTATCTTCAATCTGTTAATTGAATATCCAGAATTATTGCGTAGTGTTTACTATTTACAATGTAGGCAGAATGACAAAAAGAAAAACGGCTTCTGGGAAGCTAACTCTGAATATCTAAGTCTATAATGTTCAAGTCACAACATTGGGTCATTAAACATAGCCATAGGGAATTAAATTAACTTGTCCTTGACGAGAAATTTTACTTGAGATTTCCTCAGAAGAAAAGTTAATTAGCATCATCTTATTAGAATGTGTTCTGATTTAAATGAATTCGATATCAATATCTATCTAACTATATCTCACTATTCATTTATTTTTATAACTCATCTCATATCAAAAAGTTGATTCATGATGATTTGCAAGTATCAATGCAAGTAAACAAAATAAACATTAATAGCTGAAATTATGCAAGAGTAGGGAAAAGGAAAACTAAAATCATAATACAAAACAAAAACTAATGAACCCCCGGAGTAGTCATAGTAGAGTATATAAACTTGGTTCCGAAATTTATAAATGCAATACATTATTTTGAACAAAGTTGTATTCAATGATAATATTACAGAGCACCAATATTCGTATTATTGTTTTTGACAACATACTGATGTTACTTTTATCCTGAGATTTGCAACAGGCTAGACTGTCAAGAAGGTTGGATTAGATGACGGTTTGTACTGGGGACTTGAGAAACATAGACTAGTGGTCAGTGGAAGACTCAGAGTTTTTTCTTCAGTCTAATTATGGGAAAATGATGCCATTAACTCATGTTAATAAAGAGTTTTTCAGATATTATAAAACAAGACCCTATGCATCCAGCAGAAGACATCAATTGTGTACTGATCAGAAACAAAATACGAGTCATTGAAATTGTGTGTTACTCCTGCCAGTTCCATGGTCCATCAAGTCACGCTTGTCTCTAAACTGGATTGGCAATTTCACTGAAAATTAGAGGGAGTAAATCATAAGAAGGTTAACTAATAGCCTCAGATCATGTGCTTCATATCCCTGCCCTAAAAAGTGCTGTATTAACTTTAACTCTATCACTCATACACATATCCATTGATTTTATTTTTCCAGCTTTATTGAGGAATAACTCAAAAATAAAATTGTGTATATTTGAAATGTAATGTAATGACTTGATATACATATACAGTAGCCCCCCCTTATCCATGGGGATATGTTCCAGGATCCCCAGTGGGTGCCTGAAACCGTCGATAACACTAGACCCCATACATACTATGCTTCTTCTTAAACACACATACTTGTGATAAAGCTTAATTCATAAATTAGGCTCAGTAAGAGAGGAACAACAACAATAAAACAATCGTAATGTAGTGGCCTCTCTCTCTCTCTCTGTCTCTCTCTGTCTCTGTCTCTCTCTGTCTCTCTCTCTGTCTCTCTCTCTCTCTCATAACCAATCTGATAACTGAAACTGCCTCTAAGTGACTAATGGGTGGCTAGAACATATGGAAACACTGGACAGAGGGACAATTCATGGCCCAGGCGGGATGGAGCAGGAGGGTTCAAGATTTCATCCCACTACCCAAAACAACACAAAACTTCAAACTTATGAATTGCTTATTTCTGGAATTTTCCTTTTCATATTTTAGGGCCACAGTTGACAGCAAGTAACTGGAACCATGGAAAGTGAAACTGCAGATATGGGGGGGGGGGTCACTGCACGTTGTGAAATCCTTACCACTGTCACTTTCATTATCACCTCCATCACCTCCCAGAGGTGACTTTGTTCCAAGTGAGAACACTTAAGATTTATCCTCAGGATATTTTATGTATACAATGCGGCATTCTTTACCATAGTCACAACGCCGTATGTTAGATCTTCTCAACTTACTCATCTTCTAACTGAACATTTCCATCCTTTGACCAACACATCCTCATTTCCCACACCAGACCGTTCTACTGTCTGGTTCTGAGTCTGACTTTTTTTTTTTTTTTTTTTTTCAATTTCAAATATAACTGATACCGTGCAGTATTTGACTTTCTCTGCCTGGCTTACTTCAGTGAGCATAAGGCCCTCCAATTTCATCACGTTGGTCTAAATGGCAGAATTCCCTTCATTTCTGTGTCCGGGAAATGTTTATATCTAGTGTGCATTGTGAACAATGTTGCAGTGAACATTAAAATGAAGCAGCTTTGTCTCTTCGAGATAGAGTTCGTTTCCTTTGTTTATATCCCAGAAGTGGGGTTGCTGGATCAAATGGTATTTCCATTTCTATTATTAATTTCTCTATTAAGTGAATGACGCAAATTAAGAAGAATACAACGGAAAATCGAATACAAGAGTAATGTGCTACCAGAGTTAACACATCTGCTAGACAACATGGCCTCATTCTTTTTCTGTGTGGCTCTTCCTGTAGGAAATAGGTTCAAGTTTTCTGAAGGCTTGGCTGGCATTTGTTTTATCACTGTCTTTGGATTTCATCTTAAAGTGTTTCAAGAAAGAACTGAAGTCCTCCTTTCTCATCTAGAGCAACTCTTTATGTGTGAAGGAAAGTGTGCTGGTCAAGATTTTCTGGTCATTCAGGATCCTAATTAATCTCCACAATCAGGGCTGAATACTTAGTTCCAGATCTCTCTCTGTCTCTCTCTCTTTCTCTCGATTGAGATCAGCCTGGGTTTTCACATTTCTAAAGACTCCGCATCCTGTCCTCATATTCCATTATCCCACAGTGAGCTTGCTGAATAATATTTTCTTCCTGAGTGGATTGTTTTCCACAGACTAGAGCACGAGAAGTGAAAAAGAGTGAGTGTATAGTGAGGAAAGCTGGAAGACACCACCTTACTCTAGTCACCAAGGTTAGCGATGAAAAGTGACAAGGCATATTGCTCTTGTTTATCTCCTGATATGATGCAATGAGGACATTTAACTTCTGTGGTCTTCTTCCCCAAAAGCCATAACCTCAGTCTAATGATGGGACAGTGTCTGACAAATCAAAATTGAGGGGCATCCTACAAAACATCTGATTAGTATTTTCAAAAGTATCACGGTAATAAAACAAAAGAGCAGAAACTCTGAAAGACCAGAGGAGACTAAGGAAAAATGACAAGTGAACGCCTTGCTTTATTCTAATTGTGTCCTGGAACACAAAAGGGACATTACTGAAAAGGACCTAAGTGGAAAAACTGAACTGCAAATGACGGCTGTAGCACTGCCATAGTATTATTGTACTGATGTTAATTTCTTAGTGTTATAAATACATTATGGTTTTGTAAGTTGTTAACCTTAGGGAAAGCTAGGTGAAGTGTTTGCAGCTCTTCCATAAATCCAAAATTATTTCACAATAAAAAGTTTTTGAAATTTTCCATTTAAACCTGATTCTTCTAGAACCGAATTAGATATTTCTATTTCTCCTCTCTCACTGGATGTTTCACAGGTTTCTAACAGTCAGCATGGTCTTGAACAAAAGTCGTTTTCCCCGTAATTAGCCACTGTCTAGATAAATCAGTTCCTTGAACTCATTCGTATCACAGTTTTGCAAACGCCTTTTCCTTGGTATTAATTCTTGCTTTCCTCTCTCCTAGGCAGGATCCTTTTCTGTGTTTCAACCATTAAATGTTAGTTATCTCCAGGGGTCTGTTTTAAGCCATCCTTTTCTCTCCATCATTTTTGAGTGAACGTGCCCTCACTCACGAGACGAAGCCATTGTCACTATAATAAAACTTCATACTTCATACACAGGCCAGAATTATCTGCTGAACACTGATAAGTGACTACTGGGCATGTACATGGGAACACCTTAGGCACCTTTAATTTAATACAACCAAGAGAACTCAGAATCTTCCCCAGGAAACACTGCTGAGCCTGTCCTGTTGCAGCGACTGATACCACCCCCCTGCCCCCCCCCCCTGTAGCTCAACCCTGAAATCACAAGAAGATGGCACTATGCTGCCTCCCCGTAATCTCAGTGTGACTCACCGAACTGTAATGACTCCAACCCCACCTCATAAAATGATTTTTGTACGATCCTGCCTTTTTCATTCCCAGCATCCCCTCTCTAGTTGGATTTAGCCATTATGTGAATAAGGGCAAAATTCTCCAAGAGGCCCCACCTTACAGTCACCAATGCTGCCCACTGACCTTTGTAAAACATAAATTTGATAAATCATAGCAGAATCCCGATAAGCCACTCTGCTGCTTAGACTGTTACATGGTTCTTTCCATTTTCCGGCTCAGTGCACCTCTGGGGATGCAGCTGTCACATTAGAACAGCAGGATAAGCTATTATCCTTCTGATATGACAGGAAAACAATATTGATTTGCTTCCATCAGTTTTTTTTTAAGGTGTGATTAGGAGTGAGTACAGGTAAGATAGTTCTTAACAGATGGACTCCTTTCTGTTAATCTCTGTTGTTGTGGGGGAAAAATGAAAGTGGGGAGGGAAATTTGAGTCAAAAAATGTTTGGTACTATTGATTAGAAGAATGTATATGAATACAGAGAAATTTTAAATAGATAGGTAAGTATGCTGAATTTAGGTTGGGAGTCATGAATTTGTCAATTCCAGTTTCTTCACAAACACTTAACGATTGGAAGTTTTTAGGTTTTAAGACATATGTCACAAAATCATCAAACGTTGGGGATATCTGCTCCTGTGGTATCAATTTCTGGAGGAAGGAAGTGAGAAAATCGCGAGTTCAACAGAGTGGATGGACTGAGTCCCTGCAATGCGTTGAAATGTGATTACAGTCAGAAGATGGAAAGTGGAAGAATTACAGGACTGGAGTGCCTAGGAATTTTAAGATCCAAAGGTAGAACAGTCTTAGAATAACAAGAGCCAGAGTGGCTGTAAGAATGAGTTTTTAAAGTAAAATTTAAGGAATTCTGAAACCTGAAAATGTTGGCTATTTAACTCAGCAAGGTTATTCAAGAATAGAAGTGGAAAAGAAAATTGTGGCTATGGGAAAATCACCAAGAGAAAAGCAGTGTAGGAGTGAGGGGAAATGATGGGTAGTCCAAGAGGTGGTATTGCTATGTGAGTTTCTCCAGCTCCCACCTGTGTAAGGACCCCTTAGTAGAGATCAGGGCCACTTCCCAACCAGGTGGTCTGTAGAGGGTGAGAGAAGACAGACTCCCTTTAAGTAACATATCTGATTCAAAATACTATTTCGGTTAGGGTGAGGAGCTATGGCTAATGTGTGCTGGAAGTGAGAGCTGCTTGTTCACAGCAGAATGGCGGCTTTAGCAGGCACGATGGAACTTGGCAGTTACGCTCCCAGGTGAGAAATGAGAAAGAGGTTATACATTTAGATCAACGTGGGGATAAAATGAGTGGTCCCTGGAGTCTATGTAATTCTTGGGATAGTGCCGAAGGCATGACCTTAAAAATCCCACTTGAGTCAATTCAATATTTCTTCTAGGCTCCATAAACTATCTTTCCTTCTTCCCAGCTGCTAATCCTTAGGCATCGCGCAAATGCTTTTCCTGGCTTGCAGTAGTGGCCGAGACAACTCTAATATCTCGACGGATCCTGGAGCAATAACCCGGCAGAGTGTAGACCAGCCAAGAGATACTGTGAGTGTGGATCTGGGGAAGGGAACTGCTTCTCTGCCATCATCTTTCTCTCTCCCAAATCCTCTCTCCTGCTAACATCATGGTTATTTATGCTTCGAGAACAACACCTGTCTATTTGCAGTTGCTGACTACGCTTAACTTCACTCTCTGATTTGTCCCCAGCCAGCAACTTCTAAGAGAGTTCATCCCTCTTCTCTGCTGCTTTTACCCCTTGTACAGGAATTTGCAGCCCTTCCCACATTTCCCTGTGATGTAAGCTGGCAGGACAATGTCACAGAGGGTGTGGAGATTGGTGAGGGGACACATGTGCCTAGGAACAAACACCCATGTGAGTAAAGCTATGATGGATTTCCAATTGGTGTTTTTGCCATTTTTTTTTTTTTTCAAAATAAGTGTAGAACAATGCATGGAATTATTACCTATATGTGAAAGAAACATCTCCCTGAGGCCTATAAAAGAACTTTAATTTTTTTCATCTTTCTCACATGTTGTAGATCATTACCCATTTAATGATAATTGTTCTTCCATTATAACATGAAGCCATCTGCTCAATTTCTATAGAGATGACTAAAAATATCAGAATGATAATAAAAGTCAAACACATTTTGGTAACTCAGAGCTACTGCAAATTTCAATTTATACGTGTATGTTATCATTTTATAAAACTATTAAGAGTAAAGCGGTTCTCTTAGTGTAGCATGTGACTGGGCGACTGATTCCTGAAAAAAAGAACCCACTTATGAAGAAAATACCCAGAACAAGCATTTGACCAGTTGCCCAAAGATCTAAAACTGCTTTTAAAATGGTGTGAAAACAAACATTTGGTGGCAAAAATCATTACAGCCTGAACTGTGAAAAATATCTTGAAATGGGAGACCAAAGTGGAGACGTGAGTGGAATATCTCCCTAGAGACACTCTTTGATTTCTGCAAGTGACAAAACCATCCACCACATACGTTTCACAGGCTGCTGTACAATGATCAGAATTGAGTTCTAAGAAACAAAAATCCCATGAATTCTAAATATGCAAGGGAACGGGGCAGTGTGTATCCAGTGGCCAGGGTCTCCTGTTCAGGGCAGGAGCCAAGTGTCATTCTTGGTGGGGTCACTGCAAAGAGAGGGGCACACTCTGTGTAGTCACAGCAGTTGTTTAAATAACTGCTTATAAAACCTCTTTTTCTAATTAATCTTACCCCCTCAAAAAAAAGCCCTTTAAATACTTGTGACTTGCTTGTAGAGTGAGAATTAATTGATTGAAGCAAATAATGCCGACGGATTTCAGACCTGTGCGTTGAAGGTAATATCACCTGGCACTCAAGTCCCATGAAGCATATTCAAAGGACCCCTCAAAACTGACAGACCACAGATGAAGTGTACTTCCCCGAGATCTTCTGTCTCTCTAAAAGATATGCAAGGAATGGCAAAATGCTACTTTTTTTATATATAAATGGGGAAAAAAAAAAAAAAAGACTTCAGAAAGAGGCATAAAGAAAAAGAAAAGGGAAAAACCCAGTTACCCACACTCCGTAGCTTCTGGCAAAAAGGTTTCCTTGACATTAACCATCCCCCAGGAAAATGCAAAGATGCATCAACAGAAGACCGTGCGCTTATAAGGAAAAGCTCAGTGATGAGTGGCTGTATCTTCACACACAAGCTCAGCTACTGCAAGGCCAGTCATCTCCTAGATGGAGCAGCTATGCTAGAAGATGCAAGGTCTCTGCAGCAATGGAAAGCCGAAGGAGATTCACTATAAAGATAGGAAGAAATCTGCAGGGGAGGCCACATGCCAGGGGGACTGGAGCCACACCCCGTGCCGCAAAGATGTGCCCAGGCTCCTGGTAGAACACGGCTCTCTGGGTCAGTCAAGGGGACGTCTACTCCTGCTCTGATTCAGGCATCGCTTCCACTGATGATAGGCTAGTACTTACCCTCTTAGGGGCTCTGTCATCAGAGACACAGAAAGAAAAGCCCTGTGGAGGTGGCTAGACCAGATCAAGACAGTGTGTCAGATGAGGGCATTGCCCATATGCAAAAATGTGGCTGGGAGGGAGGCTGGTAGGCCAAACCATAAAGGGATGCAGCGGTCTGAACAGTGGAAGCCAGAATGACTCTGAACCATCAAGGGCTCTGAAGGGGTAGGAAAGATAATGTGGGGTAGTTGGGGTTACAGTGTTTACACTAGAGGACACTTGAGGAAAATATTAGAGAGTCCTGGAATAATAACTTTTTAAAATTATTTTGAAGTTCTTTACTGATATGTCTTTCCAATGTTATTGAATAAGGCCCACCCACACAAAGTCAATTGATTACAGATGTCAACCACATCCACAAAATACCTCCACAGTGATACCTACATTAGCATTTGATCAAACGCTGGGTAGTAGAGCCTAGCCAAGTGACACAACATTAACCATCACAGAGGGTTCCTTAAATCCCCCTTAAGTTTGCTCGTTCCCTAGCAGGACCCACAGAACTCACTGCAGTGCTAAGTCAGATCAGTGCCTTGTAACTAAGACTAAATATCCTGCAGGAGCTACAGTTAAGGAGAGAGATATGCGTTATTATTAATACATATTATTTCGCAAATAATAACAATAATTCTGAAAGTAATATTGATTTGTATTTCCGGTTCACTAGACTCATCATCGTGTTTCCTGGTGAAAGTCTTCCTCTCTTTGGAAGTACAATCTCTCGACCAGCAGAGGATCAGGTCATGGGGACAGGAAGTAAAGAAAAGGAGCTGATATGGACCCCTATGGAAGTGGTGCCACTCTCATTTCAGCCCTCATTCAGGACCTAGGAACCCTGGAGATCGAGACGAAGCACCATGTGTTTGACACTGATTCAGAGCATAACTAGCCTTGTAGAGTGCGCATGGCCTTGCAGGGTTTTGCCGCCTCGATGGCACTGTCACTGTACCCTCAAATGGCAATGCAATATATAGATGATGTATCATAGAAATGGACACTTGAAACCAATGTCATTTTACTAACCAGTGTCACTCCAATAAACGTAACTTAAAAAGAAAGACTATGTATTACAATAAGAAACAACAAGCAAAGGCCGTCCCACCGTCCTGTCAAGGCAGCTGTTCCAAGGGGATGAGGGGCCTGGGAAGACGAGTGAGTCCCGTCGGCATGGCCCCGCTGCCCCACTTCACCTGCTGTGAAGTGGGTTCCTTGATCAGCAGCCATGCTGAGTGGAACGCCATGGCTGCAGATAAAGCTTCTGTGAGTCCGAGGATGGGAGCCTGGGCAGAAGCTGTGCGCAGGAGGCCAATCTGTCTCCATAGAATGATCTAGTGCAGCCAGAACGAAGTGTTCCTTCTTATACAATGGATGCTGTGCGCACCCAATGTGTGACTTGGTGAGTGGGACAAGCCCTAGCTCAGGACGGGTCGCTCAGGTAGCTTGATGGCTTGGTGGCCCATGGTTAAGCACGTAGTCTCACGTAAGGCTCAGTCATAGGCCGAGAGCTTTGCATCAAAAGGAAAGTCGTTTTCTGAAAATAAGGCAGGTATTTGCTTTCAACTCCTGAGGGCCTAGACTGTGATTCACTTCGAGGGCCGGGCCAAGGCTCCAAACAGAGAGTGTGTCCCCCACTACACTCCAAGGACCACTGGATCACGTGAGCCACATGGCCCAATGGGAGGGCAGCTTGCACAGCAGCCGGGGCCTGGGGGAGCCTGCAGGTGTTCTGGACATCATGTGACATGAGCCAGCTTTTAGGCCACTCAGTAAACGGGCTGGAGTCGCACATGCCACTGGGGATGGTGCTTCTTTATTGGTTCTCGGGGGTCGGATGCAACAGCTTATCTCTTACCTAAGACCAGATATTTCAACTTGCCCCACACCACTGGACCCCCGGAAACTAGTTTTAGTTGTAACTGTTACAGTATTCAGGCAAGACATAAACATTCAGACACAAGGTACGGTTCTTCTATGTTACTACTTTCTACTATGTATTATGCTTTCCACATAGTTCTTGCTGAGTTTTCCAAAAAGTGGTTTTTTTCCTTGTTGCTTTTGTAATTATTTATTTTGTATGTCTTTCTAAAAATTACATGAAACAACATATTTGTACGTACTTATGTGAACTGTGTGTGTTTATATACATTTTTCAGGAAGGATGCATGGCTTTTATGAACATAGCAAAGCAAACCTCAAATCCATGAATATTTTATTTCAAATATTTGATGTTATACTTTCCCGTATATAACCCCACGGTGGGCTCTGTTTTACAATAGAAACAGCCCAGTGTTCTCTTTGGTGCTAGTGCTTTGAATTCAATTTGGCCTGAAAACAAAATAAATCAACCAAACAACAAAATCTCTGATACGATTTTTGTGTGCTTGATTAAATGTGCTATATCAAAGTGCAGAAATCCCACATTCACATATTCTTAAGACAAAATCATTTCTTTTCTCGTCTCCTCAATAAAAGTGAAGGACAAGCCATAAACTTACAAATGACAGTATTATTTAATGCACCGTTTTTCAGATTTAGTATTGAATATTTCTGAATTTACGCTTACACTGCCTTTTAGACTTAAACTTGAGTCTCATGGGTTCATTCAGCTTAGCATCGCATATGCATTCCTGGGACACAGACCTTTCTTTATTGCTCGCTGCATTTCAATCTCCATTGATTGCTAGTTACTGATTGTTTCCTGGGGAATGGAAGGCAGCCCCGAAAGGGAAATGCACTCCTGGTTTAAACCCATACACCACATCATTAAGACTATCAGCTCGTTCTCTGCTTAACTGAATGACTAGCCAAATGAAACAACAATTGTCCTCAATACACCTCACAGTTTCAATGATGTGTATTGAGGACAAGAAAAAATTTTCTTTACTACAAAGCACTTGCCACAACACTTTTGTGATCACAAAACACTGCTCTCATTTTACAAAAAACCCAAACTTTATCCCCACAGGATAGCCCAAAACAAATGAATTCAATAAATGCCATTCTTTCCCACTTTCACCCCATTCCTCTAGCTCATGCACAAATATATTTGATAAAATCAAAATGCATATCTGGTAATTCTCTCTCAACACAGCTAAGCCAAACCGTACAAAATTAATCTTTTTTTTTTTTTTTTTTTTTTTTTTTGTAAATGTGTGTGAAAGTGTTTTAACTGTTTTGGAGGAATATTTACATATTACTGAATCGTTATACTTTATGCTTTAACTTTAAGCAACCTTTTTATTATTTCCAAGGAGTCTGGAATCCAGAACAGTGAAAGATGAGATTCTAAGCCTCCTTGGTTGAACTTTTCCAGTTTGCTTGTTTGTTTTTACACAGCAGCGCTGCCAGCTCTCATGGAGGTGGGTGAGAGTGACAGTACTGGATCGAAAGTGACCATACTCTTCCCTTTCTGCCTATTTGTTTGTGAAACTGGCCCCTGGTAGTGACGAGGTTGTGGGGTCCTTGGAAGAGAATGATAAGCCCTACCAGTCATCCACTTGGGGTGATCACTCTTACCTTTCCATAGGGCATGGGGGCTAATTACTGGGTTGCTAAGAAACTCAGAATGTGAGAGAGGTTCTGCATTGGTTCTCTATGCAATGAAGCAAATCAGAGTCCCAAGCACAGCCAGGATACTTCTCAAAGACCCCATAACACTTATGTCCCCAAATGGGCATTGTTCTTTGAGAGGGGTTTTGCCTGCCTTCTCCGTCAAGGCTGAACACTCAAATCTCATCAGGAAATCTCAGTTGAATCCACCTTTTTCAGGCCTCTCAATAACAAGAGGTAATTTTTTTCTTCCTCAGGAATTTCATAAATAAAATACAAAGACACATAGTTGAGAATAAATAAACCCACTTTACATTACAAAACTGCCGTGGATGGGGAAAGTTTCACTTTCTGGCTTCTGATCATTAAAATGGTTTGAGTGTTTAAGCTTAAAAATGAGAGGAAATATTAGGACAAGTAATGATAATGTGTGATTCCTGAAGGGAGACCATACCCTGGACAGGGGCGTTACTACAGTCCTCATAAATAAAAATCAATTTGCAAATGACCAGCAGTGTTCATTCCAACTCATCTAGCTATAACTGCAATGTTTTTCTGCAGTTAGTTTGCAAATTTGCCTCAGCAAGTAATTAGAAACAACTTTAGAAGGATACTTAAAGAAAGTCGTCCGATTTGTACACTGATCACTTCTTACCATATAATTCTGGAGGCCGTCGCCCACTCCACTCGCTCACTGAGTTCAAGGAAGTATATTTCATTTTATCTTTGCTTTAAATCAGATGGAATCACTTCCTAATGAAACAGATATTAAATCTTCTTTCTAATGATACACAAACCCTTAGATTGTTTTCTTCAAATCATAATGTTTCTCATGTTAATGATAGCATATAATATAAATACTTCTTTCCAATCAGTAATGCTCATTAGACAGAAATATTCTGTCCCACAGTGGAAACTGCCAAACGGGATGTAGTTTCTATAATAACGTAATAGCAAATTTGGGTTTTTCTGTTATTTGACCAAAGTACTTTTCAGCACACTTAAAAACAACCCAGATGTCTAATTGAGGAAATATTATTTGAAGCATTTAGCACTATAAGCATTATGTTAGTGCATATTTATTCCAACCCATAAATTTTCAATTAATTCAATTAGAGTGAGTTTCCTATTTTACAGCATGTATTTTATAGTAAAATCAGATGCTATTTTACCTTCTTCCTACAGCATCAGTAATGAAATAAAGATGTGTCAGTCATGTGCCTTCAAGGCACTTGGTTTTAAAATATTTTTTAGAACTTCCTCACTTAAGAATTTCTTCTTTTAAAAAATTATTAAATTTATTAGAGCAATGCTTTTCATCAATTGTAAATATGTTTGTAGCAGAAGAACATTATAAGAGACAAGGTATAAGTTACTTTTAATGGATACTATTTCACACTAAATATTAGGTATCTTTTTCATATCACACACTGCTATTATGGGAGTTTTGAGCCATGCAATAGAGAGTCAAATAAATAAGAATGGCAAAATCATTAGAATGAAAGAAATGTCATTCATGTGAAGCTCATAGACTTGGACAACTTAAAGAAAAATAACTATAGTGGAAGGATCTCTTATAACTCACAAGCTTTCATGAGATTTTTTAAAAAGGAAAGTAAAACTTTAGCAATAGGAATGATGTTAGCATGATTAGTTTTTACTCAATTGTACTATAACACCTCATACCATTTCTACAAGTGCCCCTGGAATATTTATAAACGTGTTTATATCTTGGGCCACAAATCAAATGTCAATAAGCTTGAGAGATCATAAAAATGAGATACCATTCTTTGGGAATAATGAAAGTAATAATACTAAATTAAAAACTGCTAAATATGTGTCAAGCACTGTGTAAAATAAGAAATATGGATACAGTTCATTAGCCACCATGAGAAACTGAATGCAGATCAGTCATTCAAAGTCTGTATTGGTCACTGGAATAATAATGCACTTTAAAAAGTTTAAACAAAAGTATTTCAACAAATTGGAAATTAATGAAATGTTCCTCTAAATAACTTGGTCTGAGAAGCTTTAAATTTCAGCTACAGAATATTTAAACTATTATAGAACAGCAATAAGAATATTACTCGTTAGTACTTGTAACACAAAACACAGGTTTAATCACATTGGAAGAAAATACCTCTGAACTAAACAATTTCATTATTTTAAAAAGGAAAAGAAAAAATAGAAATAAACGAAAAATGTTAAATTTTAATAAGATAACCAAAATGAATACTTAAAGAAAACAGAATTTAAGACAGCATAGTTTAAAATATAAATAACTTTCTCAAGAAATATCCCATTAAAAATGACAACATACAATGGTTTACTGCTGTCATTGTCCATGCCTACAGATAATTTATTTTGTATTTTTGAATAAAAAGACATTTGTACATTCCTGATGACTTAAGTGCAAGAGCCATGTACCAATGTACTGCTTTCAACTTAAATCACTGAGGCATTTTTACTACTATTCTGTTAAAATCAGGATTTTAGTGCTTGCCATCACCCGATGAGAAGTTAAGAAGCAGCCTTTCTGTGGAGAGTAAGAATAATTGTGTACAAAGTAGAAAAAGATCCAATTATGTGACAACCTTTGTGTAATAAAAATTTGTTTTAAAGTTAAAAAAAAAAAAAAAAAAAAAAAAAAAAAAAATAAACACATAAAACAAAAATATTTATTTCAGAAAAAGAAAAATGATGCTGCAAGGAAAGGAATCGTTTTGTCTTTTAATGAGTACTGTATATAATACATGTGAGTTGTAATTGTTTTGGAGCTATTAATGAAAGTAAATCATCCTACAAAATTTCTAAGTGATCAAAATTGCCTGAAAACAATATTTAAAATTCAAATTGAGCAATATGACAATGAAACAAATTACAATTGCTTGAAAATTACGTTTGTTGTTAGAAGCTTTAGTTCTAAGTGGCTTTACTTATTTTTTTTTCTAACATACATATTACTAAGTTTCTAAGAAACAATAAAGGTTATTGAATATAGAGAATGTCATTTAATAAATCCAGAATATCTCTGATACTAAATTAAAACAATTGCAGAATAAACAGAAGTAGAGATTCAATCCATATGTGACCATAAGCACAACTATTTTTTTTAATTAGCTGTTCTGTTCCAGCAATATATTACCACCAAGGCCAGCGTTCTCCATCAGTTTATCAAGCCATTAGACTAATGGAGAAAATATTAAAATGAATATATTGATGGTTGTAAAAAAAAGCTACTTAATAAAATTCAATATCTACTTTGATTTTAAGCAAATATTCTTAAGAAGTGAAGGAAGAAATATTGATCTATAAATGCAATGCCAGGCCAATCAAAGAAGCAGCCTTATTTATGATGAAATTTGAGAAATTAATTCTAACCTTTATAAGAAGAAAATGCATAAGAATATCCATAACCTAATTATGCTTTTATCTAAATTATTGTCTAAGCTTAGGTGTTTTCTCTTTTTAACAAGAAACTATTTAAATATGTAAAATTTTTGCTCTAGCAGCCTTGATGTAAGTCTTAAATATGTCTGTGTGCATTACTAAAAATTTAACTTCAGAGCTACCATATGTTATCTTCAAATTCTGAACTAGGACCAATTTAACATCTACTGTGCAGCTAGTGTTCTTGTAAATGAATGCCCTTCAATCTCATCTGGACAACCAGCATGTCTAACAAAATCTGGAGCTATTCCCAAAATCGCAAGAGCAATTCTCATTCTTTCCCCAGTGTCACTGCCCGTTTTATTTCCATGGCACGTCCCCTCCATATTTCATCATTTTGATACTTAAAGGAATGTGGCAGCTGGGTGATAGATTACTGACCACGTGGTTGAAACACTTAGGCCGGCCTGGTCTCTATATACTTTTTCATTGCTATTTGCCTGAAGTGGCTTCCTTTAACCACTCTGAATTTCACTTACTTTACCTAAAAATTGAGTTTAAAATAGCTGACACATGCTTTGCACACTAACTAACAGTCAAGATTGTTTGTTTGCTATTCCAGGAACAGAAGTTGAGGGTACCTTGTAAATTCTTTTACATACTTTGATTGTATATGGTTCACCGTTTGGTTAGAAATAAATAGTTAAAATCATCCATCAGAAAAAAAAAAAAATCATCTGGGTCAAAAGTTTCAAAAGGCAACCAGATAGTTCCCAGTGTCTGCAAAGAAACCAAAGAACTTTTCCATAATTTCTCACTAATTCCTACTTTTCTGGCTCCCTTGTCCATTAATTACTATGTCAGGCGACTTGGTTTTCATGGCTGATTTTCCTTTTAAAGTTATATTTATTATATATTATTTCTCTTTGAGCCATGAATCTGGACTTTTATATTTTAAAAGTAAGATTCTGGTCAAATAGAAATGATGGCTATATTAGTTTCCTCTGGCTAGTGTAATAAATTACCACATATTTGGTTGTTTAAAACAATAGAAATTTATTTTCTCACAGCTAGATAGACCAGAAGTTCAAAAACAAGGTGTTGGTGGGCCATACTCTCTCACAAGGCTCTAAGAACTGTTTTTACCTCTTCCAGCTTCTTGTGGCTTTAGATTTTCTGAGATTTGTGGCAGCAAATTTCTAATCTCTACCTTCTTGTGGCCTCGGTGTTGTACTCTAGCCAGGTGAGGTAGGTGCTTTTCACAGCCTTATTAATATTTCCCCACCTATATTTGTTCATGAATGCTTTCATTTTGTTTGTAGATCAATGTTTTAACACACACATACAGTAGTTGGAAATAGAAATTTGAGAGTCCCCATTTGGACAAGGTTGTTATTTGGCCCAAAACAGAAATTCCTCTTTTTATCAAACCAACAATTGCTGGCTTTCCAATCTTGTTTTTCCTCTTGTGAGGCCAATCATTAAGCTTCTCTGACCAGTTTTTCTACCTGATCAGTTGAAGAGATACACCTTTGGGCCATGACAGAAGTTTGACTGCATCTGGTTCCTCTAAGGATCTAAACAAAGAAAGAGCAGTTTCAGAAATGGGAACCAGTTGAGTTCACTGAGCTCCCCACTAGTGGAAGTGTTTCAGTACTCCAGTGGGGTACAGCCAGGGGGTTGGGCACCGAGAGTGTCCACAAGCTCCAGTGTCACAAAGGACAGAAAGAGTCATTTCTAATCCAGAGAAAAGTTTCTCCCAGCTGACGAAGAGGGCCAATTGCGAAGAACCGATGTAGTTCCTCAGAGCCCCATTATTTGGAATTAGGAAAACGTGGGAAGGCCGGTTGGAAGTCTGAGGGTGCCTAGAGCACTTCATTACGTGATAGTCTCTTTTCCAACGTCTTGGCTTTTCACAATAATAGCAGAAACTAGGCTTTTGGTTTCACATAGGGACCTTTATTTGTCGGAGTTGAAAATTAAGAATGTTAGCAGTCTTACCTCCAAGTGACTCCTCTAGGGTGTGAGCAAACTGATTTGTCTCATTAACTAAATCTTGGGAGACATAGTTTCCCATTCCATTTGGTTCTTTTGACTAAAAGGGAAAGGTCTCAGTTCAGCCCGTTAATAAACATAAGGAATTAAAGGCTACCAAGTGGAATCAATATCTGAAGGAAGATACAAATTTTCTTTGAAAACAATCTGATTATAATAATTATAAACAGGTTCATCAGACTTTTGTGTCCAAACCTAAAGTTCATTCCAATCAACAGGCTTTGGGAAAGTTACTGTAATTGCTCAGCAGAGCCCTCCAGCGAGTGTTCCAGCACTTTGCCAAAAATAGGGGTTTGTATTTCTAAATCGCTTTCAGGCTATTTCTATCCAGCAAGCTTGGCCCATCCAATGTTTGGCTTGGCTCTTCCAAACAAGGCATGTAAACTAAATAATATGAATTAGAAAATCCAGGCTGGTAAATTTGTATGACTGCTAAATTCTTCATCAAAACTGAGGATTCTCAGGTACTTCGGAAAATTCTTTTACCAAGGTTTGTAGTTCAGCCTTAGTCCAGGGAATATAAGAAATTAGGGGTTCATCCTTTTGATTCTCAGAAAATGTAACTTAAAAGGCACAGGTACTAACAGTACAGAAGAAGAGGCAGATGGCTCCAGAGGCACAGCCTGAGACAAAGGAGCCAAGAAGGGAGAGCAGGACGGTGCCAAAGGTGGGCAACATGTGGCCTCGGAAGCCATTTTCTCTTTGTTTAAACATTTGTTTGCCTTACTGTGGGGACAGAACCAGGAGTGCAGTTTCCAGGCTCTCGTCCTTACACGGAAAGGTGCTCACTCAGGTAGTAAATGGCCATCAACTGCGATTGGATGGCCATCAGCTGTGGCTAGTTGGCTGTCAGCTGTAACCAGTGAGCCATTGGCCACTAATATAACTGCTGTGGCTACACTAGCAGCAAATGGGGGGCTAGCAAGAAGATGGTGGCTGGCAAGCGCTGATTGCAGTTAGGACAGCAGGTTGCAGACAGTGTGGCTCCTGCTTCCTGTGTCTCCAACCCAGCTGCCAGCGAGAATATAGTGGTATGACTCCCCTACCTATGGCTCCATGGGTGTTCCTTTTTGGCCTTACCGTGTCCTGCATTCTTATGTGGGGAGCAGGAGTTGAGACCCCGCAGGCCACCCTGCATGACACTTACTTAATCTTAAAACTTTATTTCACACAGAGGCAACTTCAAACTACTAGTAACATTTGGAAGCCTCAACATACCACTCAAAATAGGCTCTCCATTCAGTTTTGTCGATTTCAGAGCTAGGATTATCCAACTCAGTGTTAAGAAATGTCAGTTTGGAGATTCCAAAAATTCCCCAAAATGGCCGTTGGTATTCTACATTACAGTTACATGCCACATAACAACATTTCGGTCAACCATGGACCACATTTACCACGGTGGTCCCATCAGATTCTAATGGAGCTGAAAAAGTTTTATTGCCTCGGGACATTGTACCTATCATGGCACAGCACAAGCCTTCCTCACGTGTGTGTGGTGATGCTGGTGTAAACACACCTACTGCCTGCCTGTCTGACAGAAGTACAGCACATGCGATTTTGTGCCGTACATAATACTTGCTGATGACAAATGACTGTTACTGGTTTATGTACTTACTATCCTACACTTTTTAACATTATTTTTGAGTCTACTGTTTCTACTTATAAACAAAAGTTTACTGCAAAAAAGCATGCCGTGTTATGCCAGCAGCGGCCTCATACGGGTCGTGTTTGCGTGTCTCTTGATCGCATCGTTTTCTCTTGTGCTTGACTTAACCTTGTGTCATTTGTACAGTAGCATGAGGCACATGCGTCGGCCAGGAGCAGGAGACTGAGGCCTGCAGGAGGCTATGCCATCTCGGGGTACATGCACTCTATGAGGTCACACAGTGATGAGTGGCCTAACAACACATTTCTCAGATGCGGCCCTGTCATTCACTGGAGTGTGACTGTACTTTTGGTCAGTTCAATCCGTTTCATTAGAAATGCACATGAGGAAGTCCGTGGTTTCTAAACGTAGATTCAAAGCACTGTAAATAAATCTAGCTTACCCTTTTTAAGGGCTCCTTAGTATTTCATTATACAGGTTCATCAAAATGATTTTCACAAATCTCCCTTTGATGGACAATTAGGTTTCTATTTGTTTGGTCTTTTTACTATTCTAAAATAAAACTCATAATATTCATTCCAAAACACACTGTGCCTTTGTAAAGGCCTGTGCGTAATTTGTAGGATAAATACCGTGAAGTTTAATTGTTAAGTCAATAGTTAATGGTATAGATAATGCCAAATTACCTTCCAAAAATGCTGTGTCAATACGCACTCGCCGCAATGGTGTGTCAAAGTATGTGTGTGCAGGGATTCACAACCGTATAAAGATTACTTCAAATGGCACATATTTGAGGCACAGCGGAGGCAGAAAGAAGCTTCCTGGGACCTTCCATTTTCTACGTAAAGGCAGAGCCTCTGGAGAGTGGAGCTGCTGTAACCCGCCTCTGGGGCAGCTTCCCTCCAGGGGAAAGCTGACCATTCACACAGGGGTGAGGAAGGTACATAAACACACAAGATCACACACGGCCATGCCTTCCGTTCAGTCCCCTCGAAGCCCATTTGCATCACATACAAGCCCCACCCTACTCTTTCCTCTACTAATTAGTACATAAACCCTTCTCCCTCCCTGGCTGTTCAAGGAGCATCTCCGTCAGAAGGCTCCCACTGCCTAGTAAACGTTTCTCTGTTAATCTCTCTATTGTCACACCACTCACTTAAATCATAGAGGAAAAGATTTTCCTCCCCGCACGTGTATTTGAGGCAGGGCTGCCAAACTGAGAGAGCACATGAGTCCAACAGTAACATGTATTTATTTATTTTTTTTTGAGGACAAGTAGGACCCACAAAATTTTTGAAATATACTAAAAAGTATATTTTAAAGGTTTGTTATTTATGTGAAATTCAAATTTAAATGGGCACTCTGCATTTTATTGGGTAATCCTAACGTGAGGGCATCAGAAATCTAGTCTGGGAGGAAGTATTAGTCAATCATAAACTGCCACAGCTGTTTATACTGCTGTACTGAGTACACTGGAAAATGTCGGATTATAATGGAAAACCGGGCTTTCACTAATTACAGCTCTGAATTTCATTGGGGGAAACCGATGCATTGGTGTGGCCGCTTTGCTCACTGGCTCGCATGCAGGGAGGTGGCAGTGCCCACGAGGGCATAGGGCCAGGGCACTTCTGCACGTCACTTGGCTCTGAGTTTCGAGGAACACGTGCATTTCGCTTCCTTGTGAGTCTTTTTCACTCCAGCTCCCCCAGAAAACCTCAAAAACATATGGGTGTCCATGTCTCTATGAACGTATTTTTGAATAATTATGACTTTGCAATTAATTTAAGAGTTTTATGTACGGTATGTACATTAAGCATGTGTTAAAACCATAGTTATAAAGAGCAGGAGTAAAGAAACAGCACATCTCAATGTTTTCAAAACCACCACCAAAAAAAAAACAAAACAAAAGACCCTATTATTGTCAGCGTCAGAACACCTGATTAGATATCTTTTTATGATGTGTTGGAAATTTTAGAATAAGCTTAGGAAAAAAATCCCAAAAGAGAATGTAGCATAATGTTTCACATTTTAAAGCTCATTTTGAATCAGTAATTTCTGAAAAATAATTGTATATTTTGGTTCTCAACAGTTATGTTACAAAAGTATGCTCACAAGAGGTGTTGAGCTGTGACAAAGCATGATTCTGTTCCAGGAGTCTGGAGGAGAGAAATTGTGCAATGACTGTCCTAGGGCCACCACATTTATTGGTAGAGTGACGACAACATTTTCTTTTATACAAAAAAACAATCAGAGATATGATAACAGGGACAGCCCTGCGAGGGAGATGGACTGCCAACAAAAGCCAACAGTGGGAAGACTTTGCTCTGTGTTTACATGTGCTTCCACAGATGTACAACGTCAATGGTATTCTAAAGTACATGAGGATTCTGTCTTGCTCTCACCTTTGTCCTTCGTGTGCTTGTGTTGGATTCTGGGACTCTAAAGAACACAGCTTTAAAAACAATAAAGTACACTGGGAATTGCTTTGGATTTTAGAGACTAAAGTGTCTCAGTGCTACTGGGCTTGGCTGGGAGTCAGTTAAAAATACTTTCTTACCATTTGTTTCCAGCCGTAAAGTCAGTGTGTTATGTGTCTGGCAGTTTGGTCTTCCACCTGCCTACCCACCAACCCCCAACGCGGCCCACACCCAGGAGGGGCCCACCCTCAGCATCTCTGCCTTGTTCAGAGCCTGAGGTTTTAAGAACTATCTCACACTCAGCTTCACAGTGTGACTCTACTGGGCTGAGTCTCGGCTCCTTATTTTGTATCTTTTCTCCAGCTCTATATTTATCTCGGGCATCTGACCCCTGGCACTACTCTTCTCGTACTAATTTGAGGTCCCTTCTTCTTCTGTGAAATCTATGTGTCACCTTTCAAAGCGGAACTCCCTGGAAATAAAGGCCAGGTGCACAGAAGATCACGCGATAGCTAGGCCTCTCGCTGAAACCCACACCGGTTTTGTCTGAACTCCCATAGCAGTATGTTTGCTATTTTACATCTTTCTTTGTGCCACTTACTGGGCGGTCAGTTCTTATGTATTATCTTGTTTAATCTTCATAATTGCCATTACTGTGTTATTTAAAGTCAAGAAAACTCAGGCTTAAAGGAGTATTTCACATGAGGTCACAAACCAAGGGGTGACATAACAAAGACCCAAGCCTTGGTCATTCTGATTCTAAAGCAAAGCTCTGACCAGTAGACCACAGTTTGCTGCGGAAATGTACTGGACATCCTGACTCCAGAGCTCACATCCTATGGGAGGCAGAATTGGCGTGAGGGGAGAAGACAGGAAGATAAATGGAATACCGAAAACCTTCAACAAAGAATGAGAAATGATAGGAATAAGTCAGTCTTTATGAAGGTTTCTTTTTTTTTTTTCTTTTTTGTCCCTGGAGTAGACTTTAAGATAGAGAGAGGAGAGTGATGGAGACCTGCTGAGAGTCCAGGATTTCAGCCTGAACTGCAATACAACTAGCGGACAATTTCTTTGGAGTTGCATGTTCATCTGAAAGATAATTGTGCATTTTAATTCCTTAACAATAGATAGATGAATAGACAGATAGACCTATAGAAAAAAAAAAAAAAAGTAAGTTTAGAAACATTCTTAAGTAATCAGTGGATAGGCCATGCTTATTCTGTGATTTTTTTTATACCACATCTGAGGATATCGCAAAAACCCTAGAGGATGCAGTCAGCACTAAGTCATAGTTCTTGACCTCTGGGTTTGTAAATGTGGGCACACCCCAAATTCTGAGGTTCCTTTTTTCTTTTGCACAATGATGGATTAGGACCAGATTACTACAAAGGAAATTTGTATCTCGATTCTGGACAAGAAATTGTCCATTGTCCTATTAATTTATTGATTAATAATTATCAATTATTAGTTCCAAGTGTTTCTAAAATGCCCCAGTGAAATATCACGTGACAGATGGAATGTAGATGCTGGAATTGAAGCACAGCTTGAGGACATGCTCTGTACTTGGGTTTCCTAGAAGTTCCCACCAACTCAGTCATTCCCTTGGTCCAGTCAGGTACTCTTAGCTTTTAAATATAAGAACATCTAAGTGACAGCACCAGAGCCGGGGCCAGAGGGAACTCTGAAGCTGAGGCTTAAGGAAGATATGACGATGAAGATAAAAGTGGAGATACACCTGGGGAGAAAGATGGAGGAAAATGGCGATAGAGAAAGAGACACAAAGGAAGGAATGTAGTTGAATTTACATCACAAAGGTTCCCAGGGTTTAGCAGCTAAAACTAAATTGACAGCTCATTCGATTATTCTTTCATTCATCTTTTCCATAATTATTTATCCAGTGAAAGGTACCGGGCAATATGCCAGACATACATGTTAAACAAAACAAAACTGGTTTCTGCTGTCAAAGGCGCTTATATTTTAGTGAGGGAACTGAATGTCAAGTGCCAGGATGTGTCTGAGAGTTGAGTCTAGTTATAAGCTAAAGCAGCCAACCACAGTTCCATGGACGCTGACAGAAGACTTGAGACCTGTGGTCGGAGATGAAAGGCTACTACTCACGGCAGTGGCAGCATCGGCACTGGTTTCCTGAGGCCCCGTTACCTCAAGCCAATGGTAAGGGGGCTGGATGAGGTCTGCAAACGCATGGCCTGTGTTACCAGAGAGGAACTTGAACTCACAGAGGACTCTAGACCTGCCTGCCTTCTGCCCCTGTGAGAGGCCTTGTCCCTGTCTCCCAGGGCGATTTGCTCTCTACACACACCTATGAAGACAGGTGGGAACAAAGAAGGAAAAGAGTCTGCTCAAAAGTTGTGCAGAAATGTAAAGACCCATTAATACTAGGCATTAATCAAATTAATACACAATATACAGTCTCAGTCAGTGATAAGAGGCATAAAGGAATTTGAAGGGCACTGTTCGGCAGTGGACTTGATATATGCAAAAGGAATACTCTTAGATAACAACTGAACAGAAATTAAGCTTCGCAGTCACATTTCTCTAATGAGTTCTTCAGGAATTATCAGGTCCGATCTCACAGCAGAGGTTCCTGCTGTCACATTCAGTTATATATCACTCTTACTCAACAATGGCAGGCATTACATTCATTTAACTATACATTTCCTAGCAGAACAGGGTTAAAATCTTGTTCAAAACATTCTTCCGCTTTAAGAAGTTTAATTTGTTCATTTGATCACATTATAATGCTGGTCTTTCCTCTGAATGACTGATTTCATGGAGAAGAATCACATCCTGTTATTATCAGAGAGAACAGAGAATTTGATCACTATTTCAGCTTTCACCATTGAACTTGGATGCTGAAGATGAACCAGAAACTTTGTGCTGAAGTGGCCTATTTTGGTTTTGATCCATGAGCTTTCACAGTTATCAACAGTGGTATTTTGAGTCGGAAAGATTCCTTGTCTTAAAAAAAAGTGCTTGTATTCTATGGGTATACTTTGAACATCTGCCAAAACATTTTAAATTGCATAATTAGCACATCAACTGCATAACAGCGAGGTTTAGAATCTGCTTGATTAATTCAGTGTATTAGTTTATATTAATCCTTAAACAATTCAAGTGCCAGTTACATGTTTAACAGACATGATTCAACCACACTTTCTGATGTCCATAGAGATCGTTTGTGAATTTTCTTTATCATGAATCCACTTCCTTTGCACTGTCTACTACCACCACAGTGTGCATAATTTTGACTCCTTCCTGCTTCCTTCAGAAGGAAAAGATAGATACTGGTCCATTCCAGTAACATCTTATAGGAAACTGCTCTTCTGTATGTACAGTACATGGTTACATTTTTCCCCTTTTTGTTAGAAAACATGTATGCTTTACTATTTTTGAAAATTATATTTATAAATATACTTTTAGTGTGTAAACTTCTCATAATGTATAAGGAGACAGATTTAACTAGGATGGTTTCAGTGGTCCCACGGTACCCTTTTTTGTTTTGTTGAGTTAGACTAATCAGGCCTGCTTTTCGGGATATCCACTGCTCTCCACTCTTAGCTGCCATTTTTCTGCAGTTTGCCTTGTGCCCCAAATACTCCTCTGACACCACAGCTAGTAAATCATTTCGCAACTGCTGTTCAACACCTGTCTGTGTCATCGGTTAGTGTGGACCTCATCTATTTATTCCTTCATTAATCCATTCCTTCCACAAATACTTACTGGGCACCCCACAGGTGCCTAGGCTAGAGAGATAAAGATTGTTATGTTTTATGTTGCTTTTAGCTTCTGTGACGCCATCCGCTTATTTATCTGTATTATAACTGCTTTCTCTCAGATTCCTTACCTGGCCCCCTCCTCTTCCCACACTCACCCATCAAGCCTTGGTGTTAACACCCTTGGTGCTAATGGAGATATTTCTTTCCACTCTTCCTTTAATCCCTATATTCTCTTTAAGATTTCATTCATTTGTGATATTCATTCATCCATTTCAATTGTAATAAAGTCACAATTGACTTTCCCATTCATGCCACCAGGGAAAAAATATATATAGATTTTCAAACTCTCTACCCATTAACTTCAGAGTTCCACAGTCTTTCTAAAGAATTTTAAATATTTCCCAAATCAATTCCTTCTTAGCTCCTTCTCCTGGACTTTCTGGCTCTATCAATCATTTCACCAGATTCCAGTTGCCCAAATTGGAATTGTGACATTTATTTTCTCCTTTGCCCTCATGGCCCCACTCGAGTCAGTGGCCCACACCCTAGTTCCTCCTTCCGGGTCCCCTCCATGTCTGTGTCTTCCTGTTCTGTGGCCTCCCCCCCTGTGCTGTAGCCAGGACCCCACAACACCCCAGCTGCTGTCCTCTGCTGGGCCTCTATTAGCCTAGCTCAGGTGTCCACCGAGGACATGGTGGGAAATCATTATCCATTTTTTTCTATAATACACATGCAATTACAAAACTACCACTAACAACTGGAGTTCTTCAATTACATAGATCTTCATAGTTCACGATAAAGTACATTTCTGGAGATTTACTCGGGGCCATTCATACCCTTTAATACAATTAATATAATGTGCTGACTTGCTGAATACATTTAAAAGGATAAATAGTCCTTTCAATGCAGAGAAGAACAGACTTTGCTCTAGTACAGAGTCAAAGCCAAGGGAGCTACAAAGCACAATTGGGTGTTCACTGTGCAACATTATCGATTTTGGGGGTCCCCTTCTTTGTGTCTTCTTCCTCTCTGGGATTCTCTCCCCAGATTCCAGCTGCTTCTGTACCTCTGAACGTGGACTCTTATGTCCTTTCCTCCATCTCACACTCTACGTCCTGGCCCTCAGAGAAAAAGTTGAGGTAACTGGGGGTCACCTAAGATGATCATGGCCTTGCCTCAGTTGCGCTTCAATGCCCAAAATAATTGTTTTATGTATTTTTTCCAGTTTCTACAAGTAAGTATGGCAGGCGGAAAAGTCTGATTCTAGCTATTGTGTTATGACTGGAACTGCAAGTGGCAACTACTCCCAACTTTCCTTAGCTAATAATAGTGACTTTATCCCAAAATTGCATCGACTGATATTGCTGATGAGTAGACGGTAAATAGTATCAATTAACATGTTTTTATGAAAAATTAAGATTTGGTTCTATTATATCTCTACTACACACATAATTCTCCTCTCTCATCACAATTTTAGCTTTTCAATGGTTACGTTATTATTTTGTGTGCTATTGTTATATTTTCTCCTTTATCCCATGATTTTTTTTCATGGATGGTAATAGTGCCATGTTTGAAAATTTACCTTGTCGTTTCCATAGCTACAGCTCCTTCACTTCCAAATATCGAGGAAGCACCGAAACCACCTCTGAGAGTGGCCAGGCTCATCCCTCTGCTCTCGTGGTACTTTCCTGGGAACATTCCTTCTAGATCCCTCTCCTCCCGCTGCAGTGCAGCCTGGTTGCTAGTTTGCTGCACAGTTGCTGTCTGAGGCCTTCTCTTCACCGTTCCCTCTCTCCTCTGCTTCTACGGCAGGTCTCTTTTTCTCCCAGATCCAAGCCCATCTTCACATCAGTCTGCTCCCATCTTCCAAAAGCTTAATGAGAACCGTTGCCCGGGAAATAAATTTATAGAGCTCTAACATGTTTGAAAATTCTAGCCTCACTCTTGATTGATAGTTTGGAAATCATGTTTCATTAGAATTTTAAAAGACTGATTTCTTGTCATCCAGCTTCCAGTGCTGCTGTCAGACCATTTGATGGGTGTCAATCCGATCCCTCATTCTTCCTGAGTGATCTCTTTTATCTCTGTGCGTCTGATGGAAATTTTTCTGAAAATGCCTGACGTGTGTCTGTCTTTAGTGCGTATTTTTTGCATTCATCGGTATTCTTCCTATCTGATAATTCATTTCCTTCAGGTTTGGGAAATTTTCCTATTGCTGCCTTTTTTTCCCTTTTATTTTGGTTCAAGGGTATGAACTTCCAAATTTGTACTCTAACACTCTGGTCTTTCACATATTGTTGACCTCTTTACTTTTTAGTTCAACTTTCTAGAAGAATCTTTCATAAGTATATGCTAATTCTAGTAATGGTTTGTTTGTTTTTTAGTGAATTTTTAAGAATTCTTTTGAATTCTATTTCTTCTGAGTTCTATTTATTTCTCTCTTTCTCTTTTGGAGTGTTTCTTTTTGGAATCACCATATATCTTTGAACATCTGTGGATTCTTATATTTTCATTAGTATTTTATTAATGGGGTATTTGTGGAGCTGACTGGAGTCTCTGTTCTCATAGAGTTAACAAATAAAGGTACAATGGGAGACATTAGTCATTATGGGAACCCTACATACAAGTATCTATGGGTATTTACTTTGACCTGGCCAATATCCTCAGAAAAGAACTCCCTTGTTTTCCACCTGGGATCATAATACTGGCTGTTGGCATCCTAGGAACTGAGACAGAAACAGAGAGGGAAGGGACCCCATTTTCAGCCTCCAGACTTTGCAACATTAGTATTTAAAGAATGGGGTATTTGACTTCTGCATTCAAGTCTTTCTCATGTCTCTTATTCCAGAGTCTCTTCCCCAACTCTCTCCAGAAAATGCCCATGTAGTTCAAATGTTAATTTGTGGCAAATGACAGTCTCAGCTTAAATGTCAGTAAACTACAAAATGAACCAAAACAGCTAGATACAGTTTGAATACAGAAATGGTGGCTACAGGGCCTCTCCCATGTCATAGGGATCCATTCTCTCTCCATATCACACATATGTTCTTTCTCTAGAGCAGACATGGCAACATGGCCACCAGGAACCAAAGATTCATATTCTATCAGATTAGAAATCCTCCTCAAAAAGGATTCTTTCTGCAGCTCTTGGATTTCCCAGCAAAACAATTGAGAGCGCCACCAAAACCTCACCAGCATTCCTTCTTCCACACATAAAATTCCAAACATATATCCTGCTCATATAAAGAAATTTTATCGTGTGTGTGTGTGTGTGTGTGTGTGTGTGTGTGTGTTCCTGCTGGGTGCTAGGAGTCCTTTAGTTCCACACGTCACTCCTTGGTGTCCAGAATCAGAGCTAACAATAAATTTAATTACTGCCCCAAGCACATCAGTATGTAGCATAAAAAGAAAATGTGAGTGCTCCAATTCAAAACAAAACAAAATAATAAAACAAGAACTGCTACTTATACATTGCAGAAAGAGCAATCCAGACACAGCACTCGATCATCCAGAAATACCCAGGACTTCAGAACAAAGATCACAAGTGTTTTCATCATCCATCAACCCGGCTTCCCCTAGATCTGGTCCCCTGAAATGTATCATTTGGGAGATGCTATTTGCAAGCAACAGAAAATTCGACTCAGACTTAGTGAAAAACATTTTTTTTTTTTCCTTTTAGCTAACTTAGGAAAATCAAAACGTAAGATGCTCACAGAAATTATTTGATCGTTCTCCCTGCTTGGCCTTCCTGAGACCAAGCTTTACGCTGAGCGGCCGCCCTCTGATCTGAGGCGGCTTCTGATCTGAGACCACAGGGCCAGAGAGTGGGAGGTTTTCTTTGTCTTCGATCATCAAACAAATGGCCTGTGCCCTTTGTTCCCCTCTGAACCTCGTGAGCCAGGCCCTCAGTGGAAGGTAACCCTTAATGTTGTCACTGAGGGTTGACATAAGATCACTGAACCCCCGGTTCTGCTCCTCGGCCAAAATCCACTGCACCCCAGCTTTCCCCTGCCTTTGCTGTCATTCACTTTAGCTTCAGAGAAATAATTTGTAATTGGGATACTGCCAAAGACGAGATAAAGCAACCCATAGAATCATGGATTGTAAGTGTTTTGTTCAAAACTTGAACATACACAAAAATAGAGAAGATTCAGTTCCTCACCCACATACTCATCAATCAGACCCTGGAACTCAATATATTACCATAGTTTCTTATCTTTTCTATGTGCATATTTCTTTTTCTTTCTCTTTTTTTTTTTCTTTTTTGCCGAAGCATTTTAAAGCAAATCAGAGAAATCGCATCATTTTACCTTCACACATATCAGAATGATTTCAAAAAACAAAAATAAAATGTATACTTTCTCACATTTATGTTGAAAATATGTTTCTTGGTTGTTTTTTAATATCCAATGTGATCATCTCTCTTTTTTAAAAAATTGAAATGTTTATACCAGTTATGAATAATGTAACATCAGTATGGTTGGAGTTAAACCTATCCTCTTGTTAGTTGTTTTCTATTTGTCCCATCTGTTCTTTCACCCATTTGTGCACTTTTGTTGCCATTTTTTTAGATGAAATTGGTGTTTTATAACTTCAGTGTGTCTACCATCATGTTATTCATTATAGATATTTTAAGAGATTTTTGTAGGGTTTACATTATATATCTTAACTTTGGACAGTATTTTTTTTTTAAAATATACCACTTTACCTGTAGTGTGAAAAACAAACAGCATTATACTTTTATTTCATCCATTACTTCCTTTGTTCTGGTTTATTTCCTACATGTGTTATATAACTCAGACATTTGTATTTCTACATATATTATAAATCTCAAAATATTTTCACAATTATTTCCTTAGACAGTCAATTATTTTTAAATGATGAAAGAAAATTTTATTTTGTATTTATCCTCATATCTGAAAATCATGTCTGTAAGGGGCGCACTTTCTGAATACAGAAAAACTTCTACAACTAAATAATTAAAACATTAAAAAAATAGAAATTGGTCAAAGGATTTGAATAGACATTTCTCTAAAGAAGACATACAAATGACCAGTAAGACATGAAAAGCTGCTCAGTATCAATAGGGAAGTGTGAGGCAAAACCATGAAATACCACTTCAGGTAGAGATGTGGAAAAACTGGAACCCTTATAAGTTGCTGGTGAAGATGTGAAATGTTGCCACTTCTTTGAAAAGCAATTTGGCAGTTCCTCAAATGTTGAACATAGAGTTACAACATGACTGCAATTCCATTCCTACTTATGTATACAAGAGAAACCAAAAGCATGCCCACATAAAGAGTTCTACGTGAATGTTCGTAACAGAGTTTTTTGTAATAGATAAAAAGTGAAATAACCTTCTACCCATCAACTGATGGATGGATGAACAGAATGTAGCAGAATCCACACTTTGGGAAATTATTAGGCAAAAAAAAGATATAAAGTACACTGTAGCATAGATAATGTGAAACATGATTCCATTTATGTGAAATGGCCAGAATAGACAAGTCTATGAGATGGAAAGTAAATTAGTGGTTGCCTAGGCCTGGGCTATGGGACGGGTTGGGGAGAATGGGACTTGACTGCTAATAGGTATAAAGATTTGGGGAGGGAGGGATGATGAAAAGTTCTAAAAGTAGATTATGCATGTGGGTGCACAATTGTGAGTATGCTGAAATATAATTTTTATACAGTGACTTGTATACTTTGAAGGGGGAAATTCTATGTTGCATAAATTGTTCCTCAATAGAGCAGTCAAAAAAAAATAAGAGGATTGCAAAACGGCCCTCAGCAGTCAATAGTCGCACAGTACTGAACAAAGTAGGTAACAATTTATGTAGACGTCTTGCCACTGCGTAACATGAATTTGCCATCATTTAGCTGGAAATAGAGACATCCTCACTGTCAGGGATTCCCAGCCAATTTCATGTCTGGGCATTTGTGTTCCTTACTCAGTTACTTCTATTTGACAGTCTCTCTTTATTGCAAAAAATAGAAATCCGTTTCAAGCGAGTCCAAAGACCCATGGAAATCTATCTGCTCGTGTGAGTGAAAACAAAAGCAGGTACAATATAAGAACAGAGGTACACGTGGCTTAGGTCTGTGTTCACTGGGGGCTGCTCTTCCTCTTTGTCTCCGTAGGCTCTGCCCCACCAGAAAGCCACTGCTCGGAATGGGTGGCTTGGCAGTGCAATGCACACTCTTATCTACCCACGTGCTCTGGTAAAAAAGTTCCTAGTAGGACTCTCTATGGTTACATACCCACTTCTCAATCAGAAATTTTAAAGGAAGGATACAAAGAAGGGAAAAAACCTATTTGTTAACTTGTGGGAAAAGGGCCAAAGTAATTAGTCCTCTCTGTACTAATAGCTTGGAATTAATTGAAAAGTAAGGTATAAGAATCATAAAAATAGAAACAAAGTATCAGCTTAATTAAAATGACAGTTAAATGGAGAATGGAGCTTGAATTTGTGGCCAAGTGGCCTTCATATTACTATGCTAAGGACAAGTGACCACTGAATGGGGAAGTCATTTACATGGGAGAGGACAGCAATTGTTCTGAAGAGAGAGCTTTCAGAGCATCCCTTCTCCATTTCCACCAATCCTCCTTCCCACCAAACCTTGTCCGTCTTCGGGGAGGAGTGACCCAGGGAACAAAGAAAATTTAAACTAAGTGTCCCTGTATTTTTAGCTTGCGGTGAAGGAGGAAAGGTGAAGGTTTTGGTAAATTCCCCCCATAGTATCCAGAACAGAAAGAAAGAAGCACATTGATGGGAAAAAATGGCCCAAGCTGACGGACACACAGGCATGGGTGTGTGTGCGCGGGCACACACACTGTCACACACACAACCGTCCTCAGGTCTTTCGTTCTTTCCGAGCTCACACAGCAAATATGGGGCACGCACACTGCCCGATCCCTCTGAGTGGGTGTTCTGGAGGACGTGTTTGAAACTGACATGAATAGCTAATACTCCTAAGTAACGAGTTTTATTAACTGCAATGACCATGCTTTGATGTATATTAAATCCATGACACAGACTTTAATTGGACTAAATCAAATAATCAGGACAAGGTGACTAAGTGTCATCATAGCAAAGTACAATAATGTTGCTTTAAATGGAATTATGCAGGTTTCAGAGTTAAAGCTCGACTATGCTGTAATATTTTACAAAAGTGATTAACTCGTAATGAATGCACAATTAAAGATCTCTTTTACTAAACAGTTTAAATGTCTTTAAAATTAAAATATATTTCCACTTAAGAAATGTTAATGGCTAGTTCTTTAAATATTAAAACTGCCCATTAACTTAATATGAACAGTAAGTTAGAGATACTATGGTATTGATTGTTATTAAGTATTATCCTGTATCTTCTGATGTCTCAAATGTGTTGAAATACTAATAACAGTGATTTTCCCCGTTCTTTAAAGCACATAAGCTACAAAGATCTATGAAAAATATGTAAACAGGAAAGAAAAAATAAATTTTATATGTTAGCCTCTCTCTGGAAGATAAATATATATATTTTGGCCTCCAAAAAATGGCAGTAAGAAAACTTCATGGATAAAGTTTCCGTGACTTCACACTTTAAATTTTTAAATTATAAACAGGGATACCTGTAAGTAATTAAGTATTAACATAAAGGAAATTAATAAATATATGCCCTCAGCCAGTTTTTTTTATAATTTTCATTGTGAAGTCAATTCAATGTCAATTTTTAAAAAACCAGTGATTAAAAGAAACATATTCCCAATTCCACATCAAAATATCTTTAATGTGAAACAAATTAAACTCTTTAAATTTGAAAAACTACAAATATATTTAAAATATGACCTAAGAAGTTAAAAAAAAAAACAACCCTGAAATTTTCTCAAAACACCAATTGGTGACATATTGTCAGGTTATGTTAATATACTACAAAAAATTCTCCCTTTTACACTCAATTTATGCCACTGTTGTCTCATTTTGACTTTTTTTTATCATTAACATATTTTAATTACTAAAGATGAATGAATAGACTATTTCCCAGCTATTAATTTTTGTATGGGTTAAGTCAATGAAACACAGTCTCAGTATATATAACGTTGTTTCTCTCGCTTCTCAACATGCTGCTTTCACTTCCCCTTTCCTATCCTTGCTTCTTGTATCAACTTGATATTACTGAGTCATAACAATAGCAAAATGCTTTGTGTTTCCCATATTTTAAGGTAGTTTACATGGTGTTTTCATGGTGTATCACTCTTAGAAAAAAAATCATAATTTTACAGATCTCTAGGTCAAAGAATCTTATGACCTACCAAAAATAGAACTTGAGAGTTTGGGGTTTGGTCCTCAAACCCTCACATCCCTGAACACACTCAGTGTTCTTTCCATGACAAGACCTGTCTTCCTTTCTTAAATCTAATGGAAACATTGTGACATCTAAACGTTGCAGTGCTCGCTTTTCTAGTTTAACCTAAATTCAGCAAAGAAACTAACTACCGAAGTGGCAAGGTAAAATAATGGCTGGTTTAGATACAACCTCAGCAATGACTAGCAAACACGTGGCCTGGGGTTTGTTCCATTGAGGACCAACAGTGAGATAAAGAGGATAGAGTTTCTATAACGACTCTCAGATAGAGACAAGTAGATGAGCACTAGTGAAAAGGACTTGGAGTCCTAGGATAGGGGAGGAGAATTCTAGTACTAACATATTTTGCTATTTCAAATGTCTGCTAAAACAGATGGATTTGCATCCAAGTTGCTCAGATAATTTGCAAATAAATTATCATGGACATGTTCTTGAAAACATTTGAGGAAACTTAGTGAAACTTAGAATTACCACAAGTTTGAAGTGTGACAAACAATTATTACACTTTTAAAAGTTGGACAAAGGTTCTGCTTATTGCCTTCCTTTCTGAGGAACACATCATTAAAGTTGAAAGATGGTTCCACAGAGAAGGAGGTGAATATAGACCCACAAAGAACAAATCATGTCAGATGAGGCATTTGTGGACAAGATTTAGAAAAGTGCAAGATCAAAATGATGGATTAGAAAGTAGCTGATTGGAAAAACTGAACCCAAAGAGATGATTAACGGTTGTCAATGTGCAAAGGTGGTTTCCAGTAGGATGCCACTGGCTTTGCCCTTGGCTACGTCCTTTTCAAAACTGTATCGATCATTTAGATAAAAACATACAAAGCATGATGAGTAGCAAAACTATGTAGCAATTAGGTTAAATGATTCATTAAATAATAGGAGATTTAGATGATACCTTTAAAAATCAATTCAGGAATGCAGCTAGAAAAAACAGTAAATACATAATCTTCAAAATACTGAAGAACAGCTACTTAAAATGAGGGGAATAGTAGCACTGTTCAATTCTATAGTGACACTCAGATGTCTAGAAATTTCCATTTAGTTTGCTAGGCACACATTAAAAGAAAATGTCAAATTAGATAGAAAAAACAGTGAAAGGAGGGCAAACAATAAAATTATGTTACATGAAAATATAGTTTTAGTAACCAGAGATTTTTTTCAGGCAAAATCATTGGCTCCTAGTAAGAAGTCCTGCTGACTGGTTGGTGATAGCTTTTAAGACAGCTTATACTTACTGTGTGCTGATATGTGGATAGAATAAAGCATGGCACCTGGAAATTACTAGAAGACAGACTTATAGCGTCACTGGTGGTGAGCCAAAAGTTAGTGAACACACTTGGTAGCTCTGAGACCCCCTCCAATGTTTAGGTTTATATATAGGCCAAGTGACCCCTTGGTCAGGAATGGTGTCTACCAGAAACATGAGCTGCAAGCTTGGATCTCTAAGTGTTTGTCCAATGCTATTGCTAGTAGCAAATCCAAGTCACATACAAAATGAGAGCTAAGAGACAGGTAGAAACAAACATTGAGTTCATCAGGTACTCTATGTAAAAAAGACAATAGAGGCACCATCTCTAGGCAGACCACATTATTGTTCAAAAATGTTTGCTTCCAGGAAAAATTGAGAAGTCCGTTAAGTTTTTAGAGGGTTGTATTTCCAATAGTCATGAGTATGGGCCAAAGAGTGTTGGACTATTTAGAACATAAAAAAAGTACTGGTTCTCCAAACCTCAAAGGACAAAGAACAGACTGAGAAGGCTGTCTAGTCCCCAGGGAAGGCATATTCTCACTGCCCTTCTCAGATGTGACAAAGTGAAATGGTGACAAAGGAAGGACATCTCGAAAGTAGAGCCAAGGGCCGTGGGGAACCGGAAAGAAAGTGTATTCCCATGGTGTGCAATCAGGGCCTAAACAACATCCCCCACACTGAGTAGGAGCTTCTCAAAATCTCCACCCAGCGGGTGTGGGGGATTAATACAGACCAGTGATGGCTGGTTGCTTCTGATTGCTCCCTTTTCCAAATGAGAATTTTCATTGCAGTTAAATTGTTTCTACTGCTTCATTAAATACAGAGAGTGGGCGAGGCATTTAACTTGCTTTTAGTTTATAGGTCTTCTTATCAAAAAGACACAGCTCCAGACCAGATGTAAAGACTGTCATGTGATGAAGGATGTTATTAGGATTTTATTACTTGATGTTCTTGGTAAGGGAGTGTGTATGCCTTGCAGGGGAGGGGAGGAGGAAAGCACAATTGATGTCTAGAAAGATAGACTCTGGTGTATTATGACACTGAAAATACCCTTTCCCTCTCACTGGGGAAAAATAGACTTCCCCCTGCCACTGATATCAATCCTAACCTTCTGACTTGCTTCCGCCAATGGAAAAAAGAAGTGGAAGCAACATGTTTTCTTCCTGGCATAAATTTGGTAAGTGCTATTTTCTCACAGCTATAGACAGGCTGTTTCATCAGCCCTGACCGATGTCAAAACGATGTGGAACAAAGCTGCAGCTGATCTGCTAATAGATACCTAGTGTGAGTGAAAAACAACAGTTTGTTAAAAGCCACTGAGATTTCTGAGCTGTTTGTTAGCACAGTACGACATTGGTTCTCTTGACCATCACGGTCTCTGAGGAAGGAGACTCTACTAAGGAGACACCAATTAACCTCAACTGAGCAGAAGCCATGAACCAGATCAGTTAACCCTCAATACATGTATATTCAGATGCTATGGGACATCATGCATTTCTCTGAGTAAGACAGCTGGGTATTTATCTAGTTGGAAAAATAAAGGAAAAATAAAGATCAAGTAAAAGAACCTATTTGCTGATTTATGGCAAATAGAAACACTGTTCTCTGTGACATTATGCCCTGCTATTATAAGAAACAGACATCTCTACTGAATTCTCTTAACATGCAAAGTTAAGTCATAGAAATCACTGGCTGTAAAATTGTTTCAGTCAAAAGACTGCCTTGACCCACATGGCATGTAAATCTTTATATTACTTAAATATCTGTAAACTATACTTTATGTGAACAGTAAGGCATAAAACATTGATAGAGGAGATAGTTGAGAATATTATAGAATATTATGGGATAAACACTGGGATAAAAATTAGACTTTATGTAGTTGTGGAAGGATTTGAGGAAATAAAGAGCGATACAGGATCAGAGCTAAGACACCCACCTGCCCTAAGGAGGAAGAACCACCTGGAACTCGCTGGAAGGCAGTTCACTCCCTGTCACTCCCTGCTGCTGGAATGACAAGGTCCAGGGGCTGGTGTGGCTCTTCCCTCCCTGAGGTCAAAGAATCCCGTGTTCTTCTGGATCTGTTAGAGTGGAGGTCCCAGTGAGGAAGAGCTGGAGGGGGCGCCAGAGGAATGAGGACAAACTGGGATGTCCCCCAGCCCCCCACCCCTCCATCTCTGCCCCCTACGGGCTCTCCAGTTACACGCAGCAGAATGTACTCATTGCTGCTCTTGTCTCCAGAGTCTCCGAAAATTTCCCAGGTTGTCACATCAGAGCTCAAACCATGGAGGGAAGGTGCTTCTGAGCAAAGTAACTCTAGCTTCCTTTGTTTTTCTCATGGATAACCATTCAACTGGCTGTTCTAGGCCCCTCTATACCCACGGGGCAATATGCATTCATAGGCCAGTATCTGAACAACAAAACTACCATGAAAGAAATGCCACAAATCATCGGAGGCAAGGTTATTAGAACAGACACTAAATTGTATAAAAGAATATTGAACATATTTAAGGAGATAAGAAATTATACATTTTCCAAACAGACTGAAATATATTAAAGGGAGGACGAAACATAGGATGTAAAAACCAGTAGGACTACATTTAAGAATATGATTGGAGAAGCATATTGCAGAATTCTCCTAAAAAGCAGCAGAAAAGGATAAAGAAATAGAAAATACAAATGGTGAAAACAGAGTTGCCAAATTCCAGATGATAAGACCCTCATAATAAAAGGGGTGAAAAAGAGAAAATAAAGGAGTGGGAAATATTTTGGTAAATCATGGAGGTAAACTTCCTTGAATTAAGGAAACATTCAAATTGGAAAGCTGTATGCAGTGCTAAAATGTGAAAAGTAGAGAAGAAAAAACAATCCTGTGATTGTTTCAAGATTCAGGAATCACAGATACCCTGTGATAAAATATAATAATTATGAAGAAAAATAGAAAATAAAAATCACTATGAATCAGCAACAAAGTAAAGAGAATCATATTAATATTGGACTTCTCAATACCAGCATAGGGATTAGAAGATGATGGAGTTATTTTTTAAAAATCAATTTTAATAGGCTATGACTTATATACTACAAATCACATCCATTTAGAGCATACCACTCAAGTTTTCACAAATATTTGCACACGTTAACCTACTGTCAGAAGGAAGATAGAGACTATTTCCATTAATTTAAAAGATATTTCTTGACCCTTTGCTGTTTATATATAATTCCTGCTAAACTGGTCCCAGACAACCACCAATCTGCTTTGTGTCAGTCTAGATTTGTTGGCATTTTCTAGAATTTATACGAATGGGATCATTAAAAACATACCTTTCTGTGTCTGGTTTCTACTATTCGATATAAGTTTTGAGATTCATTCATGTTGTTATTTGTATTGGTAGTTTGCTTTTGGTACTAGTGAGACTGATTCTGGAGGAAGGGAGGGAAAACAGTGCTCACAAATGAGCTAAGAAGTACATCAACAACAAGGCCATATTCTCAACAACTGAATGAATGCTAACAAGTTTGAAAACCTCAATAAAATGGGTAAGTTTTAGAAATGTATATAATGTCAACATTGGCACAAAACTACCTCTAGAACTTGAATAACCAATTAAAGAAACTGAAATGGTATTGAGACCCTTCCATGCCCCTAAAATCCCCAGACCCTGATCACTTAATAAGAAAATCTTACTAATTAAAAAAATTAATTCCTATCTTATTCAAGAGAGAAAACAGAAAAAAACTGTAGCTGCCAATTTCATTTTTTTTAATCTTGTGTAACCTAAAAAGGGGTAAAGACAGTAGAATATAATTATCATTCCAACTATGACTGTAGATATAAAAATCATAAATAAAATATTAGCTAACTAAATACAACAGCAAATGAAATGTAATGCATTATAGTAAGTTGAAGTTATCCCAGGAATTTATTAGAAACTTATTAAAAACTGCATCAACAACCTAGGAATGGAAAAACAAACGCCTTTAAGCTTGCATAGATTTTATGATATTAGCTAGATAGACAATGATAGGTAGATAGATGATAGATGATAGATGAATGGATAGATGATTGATAGATAGATAGATAGATAGATAGATAGATAGATAGATAGATAGATAGATAGATGATATAGATAGATAGATAGATAGATAGATAGATAGATAGATAGATAGATAGATAGATAGGTAGGTAGGTAGGTAGGTAGGTAGGTAGGTAGGTAGGTAGGTAGATAGGTAGATAGGTAGATAGGTAGATAGGTAGATAGGTAGATAGGTAGATAGGTAGATAGGTAGATAGATACACAGATAGATAAAACAAAGCCATGCCTTTCAAAATTAGCAACAACACAAGGGTGCTCCCATCTCTACTGTTTAGCAGAGTGCTGCAGTTCTCAGCCAGGGCTGTAAGGAAAAACAAATAAGGGCTATATAGCCTGGAGGAAAAGAGATTGAACTACCATTAGTTCAAGATAATATGATGGTCTATCTAATTGGAAAAACCAACAGACAACCTCTTTCAACCAATTGGTGAGGTCAAAATGTTTCCTTTGCTATATTTGTATACTGGAAATTTTAATTCAGAAAACATAAGATACAATTTAGTGAAGCAATAGAATTATAAAGTATCTAAAAAGTTATTAACGAAGAAGATGCATAAAAACCACAGAGAAGACTTTACAATTACAATAATGGAAATGGCAGTTGATAAGAATAGAGAAACTATTCCACTAATCATTTTGAAATGTAAATTCTAACAAAATTAATATGCAAATATAATCTCAACTAAATATATGTTGGGTATTCTGAGTATCTCAATAAGCTTTACACATGTGTATGTGCAGTGTATTATAGTATTTATAGCACATTTATATTGTAGATCCACAAATAGCTAAGTAACCTAGAGGAGATTAGTGAAAAGGAGACATATCAGATTTCAAATGCATTTAAAGCTATAGTATTTAAAAGTGCATATTAAGAGTGGAATAAAGACATAGGAAACAAAACAAGCATTTCAGAAAAATTCCAAAATAGGTAGCTCAAAAACAAGTCTGAGTGTACACAAAAATAATACATGTTGAAGATGATATTATAATTCAATGGGGGACTGATGTATTAGTAAACAGTACTGAGAAAATCTGGAAAAATAAAATGGGATTCCTATCTCTTGCTTCCTATTAAATTTTACTTCCACGTGGTTAAATAATTAAAAGTGAAATGTAAAGTCTCTCCAGAATGTAAACTTCAGTTCTATGCTAGAATGTGACAGTTCCTAACTGTGGGAAGTGGGAGGTGAGGGTGGTGGTGGGGGTAGAATTTTGATAGATCCAGGAGACCATTTGAAACTTTCTTGTCCATCCTCTATCCCATAGCCCTGCCTCTGAAATACCAGAGGGCCTCCCAGCTCTCAGCCTTTCTGTGGTACTGAACTGTGCTTCTCTTGGTTCCCCACAAAAACTCAGGTTTCAAAACACAGGCCTCTGTACTGAAAAGTTACCTCTCGTCAAACAGTCTATTCTCCAACATCCAAAATGATTTTGCTACATGTTTATGATTCCTCTCTATTGATATCTCTCCTGGCATCAAATTATTTA
Organism: Rhinolophus sinicus; assembly: GCF_057876585.1. Taxonomy (NCBI): domain Eukaryota; kingdom Metazoa; phylum Chordata; class Mammalia; order Chiroptera; family Rhinolophidae; genus Rhinolophus; species Rhinolophus sinicus. The sequence goes on from NC_142504.1 coordinate 4,199,044, forward strand.
TCTAAATATGTTTTTAATCAATTCTAAAATCTGATAACTTGTTACCTAGAATATTAAAGTTTGTCAACTTTACACAGATCATTTTTAAATGTCAACTACAATTATATATATATATATATATATATATATATATATATATACATCATATATATGTACACATATATACACACATATATATATATATCTATGGTTACAAGAAGTGGAGTACAGCATTAGGAATAGAGACAGTGGAAATGTAATGGCTGTGTGCGATGTCAGAGGGGTAGTGGATGGGGGAGGGGGGTTGTCGCTGTGTGAGGGATAAAATGATAAATGTCTAACTATTACATTGTTTTGTGCACCTGAAACTAATAAAAAAATGTTCAAAAAATAAAATAAAATTACTTGCACTTTTTCTGCTAAAAAAAAATGTTATTGGTGAAGAGTTTTCAATATCATCCACAAGGTGTTGGAATATTTCCATTTGAATCCAATTACAATACACAAATAATTTTTAAAAAGTAGAAGATTCATATAAATTCTGAAACCCAGGCTAAGGCATGTCAAGCTCTTTTTTCATATTTATTAAACACACTGGAATATTCACGTGCTCTACCACAGCCTGGGAATCAGCACGGATAATATGTCGCCAAACAACTCTCCTGTACTGATTTTACTCAAGAGTGTAAAATTTCTACTAACCCTTCAATCCTCATTATGAATATAACATAAACTAGTTCTTAAGCCAGGTTCCTCACTGACACTAAAGTAACTTAGAAGACTGTTCATGATTTTAAAAGCATAATAGTGTCAGCATACTTTCAACATTATTAAATTTTGCTTTAAAATGCTATATACAGAAGAGGGGGAAGAAAGATCAAATAACTGAAATTCTGGAACATTCATGCTTTCCAATTTGAATGCTTGCAATTATCCTTTCACAAAGAGCTGGGCCCGATGATAGACTCACTGCCCAGCGGTCATAAATACTGCCCTGAATTAGAACACAATCTCCTCTTAGAGTCTTTTCTTCTTCTCTTTTGTGGCTCTTTCTCTCCTAACACAACTAGTTCGGCAGGAACTGCCAGTGAACACCATGATTTCATGACATTTGGGGTTTGTTTTTTCTACCCATAATACTTGGGGAGAGAGAGGCAATATGACATCTAGATTATCTCTGCAGTTACTTTTTAGGCTGATTTTTTTAAGAAATTTTAGTTTTCCAGTCTATTCCCTCTAGAATTATATCTTATCAACCCTCTTCCTGTATTCTCAGTGTGTTGAGGGAACAAACATGACATTTTCCCAGTAGGACAATAATAAAAAGCTTATGTTACCGAAGTTGTGTTATGAAAGGCGATATGTTCAACCAGACATAATACTCACATAAGAGATACAAGTAGGTAAAATAATCGTTCCCACTTGACAGACATGGCTACTGAGCCTGGATAAATTAAATTTGCACAGGAATTCATTCAGCAGTAAATGCCAGCCTCTGCCTCACGTACTGATTTATAGGATTGAGGAATCATTGATTGTATGCAGGCTCCTATCCGATGCTTTCTCTAATCATAGCCACTTCAAAAGAGCCTATTTACTGCCGATAATGCTGGTAATGAGACTATTATCGTTCTGTGTGATCTCTACATATTAATGCGTATTTGTGCACACACACACACACATATTAATACGTATTTACCTAAAGGGGTGCTTAATCTTTGCAACACTTGTTCCCGCCCTCTATGTATGTGTGTTTCCATCATCATTTTGTTTTATTGTTGTTTTTTCTATTGTGAATGGGATATTTTATCCTAGTATATTTGCATGTAGAGTATTAGATTTTGATCATTACTCTATCTACTTTGCTAAGTTCTTATAAATTAAAAAGCGAAACCTGTTTTTTTGTTTTTCTTAGGTAAATAATCATAATTCTTCCAAATAGTTCAACTTGTTTTTTTCCTTTCAATTTTTTTTTTTCCATTTTTACATTAGGTTAAGTGAGACATTTCTGTAGCGAAAATGGCCCAAGCCTTTTGCAGTTAACAAAGAAAGTTTATTTTTCATTAATCCAAGTTTCTCCCTAAGTCTGGATGACCGTCTAATGCAGGTGTCTCCCACGTATGGTTCCTAAATCGGGCTTCTTCAATCTTGAGTTAACCATAATCTCAATACTTGAGTTCACATTTGGTATGGCAGGACAAGGAAGCATGACAGACTGCATGCACGCTGGCTTTTTAATTTTTTCAGTTACAGAAGTGAGACAAAGCATTTCTACTAACATTTGAGTGGTCAGCAAGCAAGCAACCTGGCCATATCTAAATTCCAACAGGAGAGGAATTATAATTGCCTTTTAGGTCCGGGAGTGACACAATATTATCTTTTTTATATCTTAGCCTTTGTATCTTCACCAATTACATTATCAAACACCACCAACCACCATTAGAGTTACTTTTAATAATGTCACTTCTTGATTTTTGTTTCTTTTCTGACAGTAATGAAATCACATATTATTTTATAATTAATTCTGATATTTTCTGTATTTCCTGGTGAATGCTCTTAACAGATCAAGAAAATTCACTGTGACTTCTTCAAAGCCAAGAGTTTTTAAAAATGAATGTGCATTTAAACTTATCAAATATTTTTATGCAACTTCATGGCCAATGATTTTTTTCTTCTTATTTCATTTGTTAATATAATAAATTGCATTGATCTATTTTATAATGACAAAGCATAATTATTTACTGATATAAAATTCATGAGTTTGTTATGGTTAATATAGAGAAAAATATTCTAATATTCAATATTTTAATTTTTGGTACGTACGAGGTTAGTTACATTCACAAACTAGTTGCAATGATGTTGCTAAACTTTTTTGGTATTGGAAGGGTGAATTAGTACCAACTGGACAAACAGTTAACCAAGTTTACTATTTGGAAGTGTTGAAAAGGCTGCGTTAAAAAGTTAGACGACCTTAACTTTTCGCCAACAATTCATGGCTCTTGTATCACGACAATGCATCAGCTCACATGACACTGTCTGTGAGGGAGTTTTTCCAGTAAACAAATAACTGTATTGGAACACCCTCCCTACTCACCTGATCTGGCCCCCAATGACTTCTTTCTTTACCCAAAGAGAAAGGAAATATTGAAAGGAAGACATTTTGATGGCATTCAGGACATCAAGGGTAATATGATGACAGCTCTGATGGCCAATCCAGAAAAAGAGTTCCAAATTGCTTTGGAGGGTGGACTAGGTGCTGGTGTCATCAGTGCATAGCTTCCCAAGGGGAGTACATCGAAGATGACATTAGTGATATTCTGCAGTGAGGTATGTAGTACTTTTTCTAGGATGAGTTCACAAACTGCATTGTCAGACTTCCTATATCTTTGGGGGATGTTATCCTGAACTTTTGGGTTTTTGTTGTTGTTGTTGTTGTTGTTTTGTTTTTAATTTTCATGAGTTGTCCTATCCTGAATTTGATAGCTGAATTACTCTAGACTCTATATATGACACCAGGAGATTATTTTGTGTGTCTTGGGAAAATTTCAATGGAAATTTATCTATTCTTTTATGGTGCAGACGGTAGATGTTTCTTATAAAACGGGCCTGGTGCTCTTTTGATAATAGATGTTCTTTGGGTATATAGGGCTATTTAGGTTTTTACTCTAACCAGAAAATTTTGGTCATTTTTAAAGCACTAGAAAATATCTATTTTAAACCAAACCCAGTTCTCTTACTACAGAATATTTTTTTAAAACTTAGTATTATTATTTTTCTCTGATGAAGTGCTTCATTAGCAATTTCCTCAAAAAGATTTTGTAGGCAACACCCAGACTTCTTGAGTCCTGAAATGTCTGAAAGATCTATCATCTTCAGGTTTAAATGATTGCCTGTTCTGGCTTAAACACTGATTTTTCTTAAGTGCTTCTCTAATATCTCTTCATAGTTCTATTAGTTCTATTACAGGCAGTGTCACTAAAAATATCAGAAAACAATCACAACAAACTAGCACTGTGTACTAGACAATTTTATAAGTAGTACCTAACTTGATTACCACAACTGCCTAACAAAACAAGTAATTGTTGTCTTCCCTTTGCAGATAAGAACTCTGGAGCCCAGGAAGTTACGGAACGTGCCCCGTGGGGCATAGGTGGTAAGCCAGGCCGACTCCAGTACCCGTGAGCTTGGTCACTGCAGCTGCTCCATGTCAATGTCATCCCCACTCCTTAGTCAACACATTTATTCCATCACTGTTTGAGCCGAAGAATAGTTCTTCATCACTGACATTCTGAAATGTATCTGCAGTTTGTGTACACATGAGTTCCTTTTCATTTATTCTACACAGCAACTGTTAATCTCCGTTCAAACTGTTCTAATAAATTATTAAGTATTATTTCCCATCCTACTGCTTCTTTGTTATTCAGTCTATTCTTCCCTTCTGGAACTCTCTTCTGACTCTTATGAATCTTTCTTCCATGTTTTTCAGCTTTCGACTTTTGTGCTGCATTCTGAGGCAGTTATTCAGTTTCATTTTTGAGCCTAGTAATTTGTTGTTCAGCTGTGTCTGCAGGTCTCCTGTTCAGAAAATCTATTTTTTCAATAAACATTTTACTTTCTGGTTTTATTATGTACTGTTTTATTACCTTTGTCTTCATTTTGTGTCCCTACTCCATAATCTTGACCACAATGTCTTATTGCAGATATATGGATGAAATGACTTCCTTATGTCTTAGGGTGGATTCACATTTATGAAAGCTTTTATTGGTTGGCATATTAAAGTTGTTTGTAAAGGATAACACCCTGTATTCATTGAATTTTGCAGATCCCTCATGGTATGGGTAATCTTAAATGTGAGTGCATTTACCATTCAAATTATCCTCAAGTTCTTACTCTCTCACCATGCAGCCCTCCATACCTTGAAGGGAAAAGTAGAAGTGGCTCCAGAGACATCTCTCTCCACTCTGCTCAGTGAGAGTTGGGGATAGGATAAGCTTGATTTTGATTCAGGTCTGTAGAAAGCTTGTCTTCAGTACTCATGGACTCCTTTGCCCTTCCAAGCATTGCTAACTACCTGGGAACTGTTCTGTATCTCACATACAAATTCAGGGACCAGACTGAGAAAAATCTATCTCTGCTTCTGATTTTTAGGTCTAAGGCAAATTCAAGATGGCCACACATTCTTTGATACTCTTCCCATTGTGAGGTGGGGTCTGATTCCTCTCTTCTTCAGTCAGGGCTGGATTACTTGGGCTAGGGGTATATAGTGAATACTATTATTGATTTAAAACCTGGTTTTTAAGTGGACTGGCTGTTTTTGTCTTATTTTTTCCTTTTCTTGTTCTTTTTTTTTTTTTTTTTTAGCTACCTGAGCTGACATGGAAGAATCCCAGTACTCTGCTAGAGAGGCCATGTGGAGAAAGAGAAGAGCCCAGCTGAGCCCAGGTCCCTCACCATCCCAGCTATCCCTGATCCACACAGTCAAGCCTGAGTCAAGTGACTCCAGTCAACACCATGCAGGGTGGGACTGCCCAGCTAAACTTCGCATGGAATCCTTAATCCACAAATATAGTTAAATTGCTAAGTTCTGGGGTATTTTACTACATAGACACAGATAACAGAACGGGGGTAAAGGAAGGGTTACCCAAGTTTTGAATGTCCTGCATTCTCCATTGAATAATCTTTTTTTTTTTTTTTAAATTCTCCTGATCTTGAATTCGACTACATCATGATGTAAAATATTGCTAGTGTTACACTCAGTTTTGAGGTGTCACTTCTCTCCCCAAATATCCCTAATTGAATTTGGCTGACATTTTACTTTCCAGAGAAATCCATGTGGCCCACAAAGAAGAAGGTAATGGATCCTTTAGTTTATCATACTGATACTGCTATTTTGGGGGAAGCTAATAAATATCAGGGAGACTCCTTTTTCTTTATTATTTAACTTATATTACTTTAAGCAAAGGAGTAAGAATTACAAAAGACAAGTGTTATCAATATTTATTTTATTCCAAGAAAGCCCTGTCTGTTTTGCTCAAGATAAAAACAATTAGGAGATATCATACCCAATGTGATCTTATCTTCGAGGGATAAGCTTTCTTTCTATTTGAACTCCAAGTTCTCAACATAGAAGATTCATATTAAGAAGGGAGATAAGAGAGGCTTTCGTTCATGTTTAAGTTCCAAGGGTTATTCCTCAGCTTAAGCCATGGTAGAGGAATAAGATAACACCACGAGCAGCATTTTCTTCCTTCACTGGAGCACTGTGTCAAGTTTATTTGTTCTCATAGAAGAAAATTTCAAAAAGACATCATTTCTCAGGGCAGAGACCAACACAGCTCACTTAGCAGAGCCCGTGCTTCACTTCTTGTCTGTTACTGCCCCTTTTGGGGACTAGAAAGACCCAGCATTGGTAGATATACTATACCAAGATTAATGACAACTGAACAAGTACATACTTTCCCAGTTGAAGCAAACTTTGTTAAAAGGTTACCGTCAATATCTTGATCAGAGAAGCAGAGATTTCCAAGGGGCTCAAGAGGATTATCTGTTGAAAGTTCACTTCTCTTAACATCACACTCCTTTAATTAGCCCGCAGAGCAACAATGTGTCTTCAAGCTTCACCATTGGCTGACAGAACTTGGCAGGATTTTCCCCTGCTGCCCTTCCAGTTTCACCTTGCGTCTATCATGTCAGGAAACCTTGTTCCAAATACGTAAGATATTTCCTATCAGATTACTTAATGTACCAAAACTCAATAATCTTCACAACTTGCTGCCTTTTCCTTGCATTTTTTCCTACATGCCTAGCACCCTAGTGCTCAGTCATCCAGAATCCACAAAAGTATAATATTTTAGAAGTATATTTTCACTCACGTATTTTTTAAGAGAACACCATCCTCTGCATTTCACATACATATAAACATTATAGGTTGAATTTTATCGTATTATAGAACTTACCATTATGTTTTATAATATTGTAATTTTTTGCTGTGTCTCCTAATAGTGAATTTCTTGAAAGCATAAATAACTTTTTCAACTTTAAAAATAAAGATGCCTAGAATAATACACCAAAAGTTTATGTATACTCTTCTAAGAATATATTATTGTTCCTACTGTATCATTTTCTTTCTGATATTTTTATTGAAGTTAAAAACATTTTTAGACAAGTTGTGATTTCCTTTGTTTACCCTATCAGTCAAATATCTCTTTATTTCTCATCATAGGCAAATGTATCCTGAACTTGCTATATTTTTCACATGGGTAAGTTCATGTAACACTCCTGGGGTCACATAGAGACTGTGACTTTTGTCACTTCCACTTCTGATGAGAAACTGAACTTAAAGAGATTAAGTACATCATTCATCTTCTACAACTAGTAAATGTTAAAGTCAAGAGGACATTTGTCTGTTGCCTCCAAAGTAAACACTCTATATCATTATGCCAAATTGAAGAAAATGACACTTGAAGATAGTAAGTACCAGTGTAAGCCATATTAGCAGGAGAGACTGTATTGGCCAGGTCACTATAAAGATGGTTACCTGCTAATCTTTTCCATTTTTAATTGAAAAACTAATAAATTTCCATTGAAGATTATATCATTTTACGTAATGGAATTTCAACATTATAAGTCATGAATTCACTGGAACACAGTAAATTCACTTACAACACTTTATGAGATCAAAGACCTGTAGCTAGATGGTATTATTCTGTACAACTCACCTAAATCACTCTGTCTCTAAATTTCTACAATTTTGCTATTGGGCATCTCTATATCAGATTGGTTAGTTGAGACTAGCAGGCCTTTGTAGACAATGGAATAGAGAATTTTTCTAAAGAAATTGAACTCAATGTAACTTCATGAGTAAAATGCATTAATCAACTGAATTAAGTATGGAATATATTTCATCAAGCTCTAATAAAATCACTACAATATCAGATACAACATGAAAAACGTAGCCCCTCATCCATTCAAGTTCACTAATATAAAATCGCACGTCGAGATATGGATATGATCAATAATGCCTGCAGAGACTGGAAGAGAGAATATTAAATCTAATGTTATTCTCTAGATTACATCTTGATGACACACTTGGGAAATGTGTTTTACTTAATATTAATAATTCCCTCAAATATTTGCTCTTTCAAGAACTTATATTACTTTTTTAGGTCTTATCAGACCATTCAGGGAGAAAAATATATTAAGATTAAAGATATGCTGGAAGTAATAACATTTTCATAAATCTGACTTATAAATCTCAGAAAAACATGGAAATAGACCCTTAGTTTTTGCCATATCATTTACTGATAGCTATGTTATTTTGAATGAAAATTGTATCATCTCTTTTATCCTTAATATTTTATTTTGTTTTGTTTTGTTTTAATTAACAGTTCTAAGCAGTAAAATTTCATTTTTCTACGTGGCTTCATTAGTATCTAATGCATGCCTGAAAATCCATTTCAAGCATTAGGATTTGGTCATTTCTAGGATTGGCTTGTTGTGCCTTTCATACACTGACACTTAAAAGTATAGTTATATGTGTAAGACAGCACCAAATGTTAGCCGGGAAAAATGGTGAGTAGCAGAGATGATGGTTTTGTTGTTCAGAAATCACAGTCTAACTTGTTGGTTTTTCTCAGTGATTAGGACACTTTGCTTGCTGTTTGAGACAGCCCACGTATGTATTCTAAACCTGAGCTATTGTCTTATGCGGATCAACGTATGCCCAACACATTGGATATGAACAATTAGTCCATTCCCACTAGTGTGTGCTGTAAATCACACGGGAAATGACGTCGGTGGCACTTTTCCTGTGCTCTTTATAAACTAACATTTATTAAGGGGATAGTCTTTGTCATGTATTGTTATAGAAGCTGGGGTTACAAGAGTGACTAAGAGAAACATGTTCCTTCCCTCAGAGAGCTGAGAGTATGGTAGCACAGATTGTCATGCCTTAAAAAAAAAAGAGAGAGAGAGAGAGCAAGAGAGATAGAAAAGCAGAGCTGTCAAGGATAAAGCTAAGCATACCAAGAATAAAATTAGGGAAAATTTCTCTATAATGTCTAGAAATAAACAAGCAGGGAATAAACTGAAAAAAGGCTCCCATGTACTCATAAAATGAGACTATTATGATACTAAAACATCCTCCATGGGATCAAAAATATCATGTCCAACTCAAAATAGAAGAGAAGGCAAAGAAAGCAGATAAATATCTGTAAAAATTAAATCAGTGAAACAAAAGTTATTATCTCTGTAATAAACAAGAGGACAACTATGAAAAGAAAAAAATATGAATCCTAGAAGATAAACAATAAAGCTCTTCCTTATGTACCATGGGAATTATCTCAGTAAAAACAGAAAATTAGAAAGAGTAGAACTAGCAAGAAAAATAAGGAAATATAGGTATCCCTCTTTGAAGGTTGGATGCTCCACATTTAAAAGTTAACTCACCTAATAACCCCACAAAGCTGCATGATGACCAGCTTTCCAACCACCCCTGTCCTTCTTCCCCAGTTCCTCGGGATGCTTCCCGTGATCCCCTCCCAAATCAACTGCTGCACCGAAATCCTGTCTCAGAACCTGCACTGGGAAGAGGGGGAATTGAAACTAACAGCATCAGAGAGTAAACAAGTTGTTCAGGAAGAGCAAATAAACAGAGCATATCTAAAATATGCAGCAGAGAGCCCGGTAAAGAATAGATTTTCATAAATACCACGTCCCTTCACTCTTACCCACACCCTTACCCATGCTGTGGTAGGCACGCTTGTTTCCTGCCAGAGTTAAAAACCAAATGACAAAGACAAATGAGTCCAAGAGGGAGGTGAAGAAGGGAGCTGTGTAACTGTTAGAGGTGCTGGAATGTGCCTTAAGTCTGTAGCCACAAATGGTGTCCAAAGAGGAGCTTGGAATTGGCCCACTTGCCCACCTCACTGTAGACAGGACTAAGCGTGGGGGGCTTCATGGCAGGGCCTGGGCTCAGTGAGGCCAAGTACAGAGCGAGCAAGAGAAAGAGAGAAAAGTTACGCCTGCCCAGGTCTCCTTCCTCAACAAAACCTTCTTGCCTCTTGAGGAGGAGAAGGAAAACAGATGAAAGAACGAAGGGGATGCATTAGTCAGGGTTGTCCAGAGAAACACAACTAGTAACTAGTAGGATATATATATATATATATATATATATAAAATGTGACTATATATTCACATATAATAACTTATAATGCAATATATAATATAATATATTCAGAAATATCTCAGCTACTATTATATGTAAATATACTATATATTATATCTGAACTATTATTATAATATATTACAATATATTAATCTGGGTACCCCATACCCAGTCAAGTCTGACATTTAAAATTAATCATCACGAGGGAGAAAAGAGATAAAAAACGTTACACCTTCTCCAAACATGAAACCCAAATATTGTTCTATTGGGGTCATTTTGCAATGCTGAAGGGCAGCGTAGTGCCTAAATTGACCCCAAAGCCATGTCGTAGCCAAGCCTGAAGCCTCCATGCGTTCTGTTCTCCATCCCCAATCGTGCTCAGCCATACTGTCTGACATCTGCAATTCAGCAATGAGATTGCATGGTACTATACGGGTATCCCAATAAAAAGGCTAACAGCATGAAGGCAGCCCAAATTTAAATATAAATGATTTCTTTTGCTCATTTTCAAAGAAAACATAAAGATTGAAGATGAAGTGTTTTTAGGTTGGGCTGAAGTCCAAAGATGTAAAATTACAAGAGACCTAAATTCAATACCAAATGACCTGTCTGTATGAGTTGAAAGTCCACAGGTATTAAATTTTCTTTGATTTCTTAATCTTTTCATTCTCAGCCAAACAAATCCTTGCTACTTGGGTGGAAGAAGGCTTGCTTCCACCGCTGTTGCCTCGGCGGTTTTTCACAAGTTTGGGTGCATAGTTTCTCCAAAATGCATTAGTTAAGGATTTTTCAGTTGCCGTCTTTCCATACGGTACTGGGCTGGTCCATACAAGATTGCATGGATTTGTCAAAACCCACAGAACTACACAGCACAAGGAATGAGTGTTCCTGTAGGAAGGCAACGGTACAGCATCAACCTGAAGGGTGCGGAGCCCCAGGGCGGAACGCGGACTGTGACAGATGAGCCTCACCCTAGTGCAAAGGTACAGCATAACCACAAAGGCAGTGGGGAGAAAAGGAGCTGACTCAAGAAACTTGGAAAACAGTGTTTTAGCTGAATAATTTCAGGCTAAAGATGAAAAAAACAACTGTACATAAACACCTTACTCTAACTGGTAAATTTGTTCGCTCAGTCATACCTGAAATGACTTTATATGCATACTAGGATTGAAAAGTAAATAAATTGTAGGTAATGGGAGACCAGTTTCTCACTGTCAGAGAAAGAGGTTGTAAATAAGCAAAACAGAAGATTAAAATAAACCCTGTGATGCTAGATTAGAGTCGGAGATATCAGTAAAACTCATATTAATTTGAATGGGGACAAGGAGAGAAGACACAGAGATAGACAAATATATGATAAGAAGATGGATGGATGGATGGATGGATGGATGGATGGATGGATGGATGGATGGATGATGGATGGATGGATGGATGGATGGATGGATAGATAGATAGATAAAAAGACAGACAAGATAGAGTCTTGTGTGTGACATGGTTCAGTACAGACGGACTTTGTTAGCTCTGTCCACTGAGAAGACCTACGATCAGTGACACTCCAGTAGCAACAAGCAAAACCAGTGCCCATATTTATTTTCAAAATATCATGATCCAACAAAAGAAGCCAGAGCTCCCTTCGTGAATGATTGATTCTGGAGCATGAAATGATCCTCTGCTGGGGCCAGAAAAACACAAGATGTGGTAGACTATCTTTTAATGCCAGAAAATAACGAAGTGCTTAAAAAATAAATCAGTAGAAGATGGGGCTTGTCAAAGGGAGCTGGTCTGAAGGAGCTTGCAATGACTGCAGCTGGAACAATCTGAGCAGCAAAAGATATGCTAGTGCTGTATTATATACTGAAGAAAAAACAAGTATCCTTGAGTTTATCATAATATACACATATAATTAAATAAATGAATAAATGGAGGCTGGGACACATATAGAAAAATTCCAAGTAACATAGAATAGGGGAATAGAAAATCACCATTATAATGCCATAGCATTAATTGCTGCAGCCCAGATCCATGGATGAATGCCAAAATTAGCGGGCGAAATTTGAAAGAGAAACAGAGTATTTGCATAGCCTAAAAGTATCTCCATAAAAACATTCTTAACTGGCCACCAACACCTTGATCCCAAGACTTACTGACTTGCTTCTAGCTGTGTATAGAATGATATGAAATGTGACTTTATAGTGAAGAAAGCTAGCAGATACCACCTTAACCCAGTGACAGAGGGTGACATCCTCAGGCAGCAACTGCTGTTTTCCTTCAGAAATTCTACTCAGAGTCTTTGTATCAATCTTCGTCCAATCAGATAGAAACCACGCACTGGGCAAAATGCAAGTTCAATAGAAAGAATGATTAAATGCTGATAATAAAAAAGTGGTTACAGGATACATGGAAACTATTCAGCACTCTAGGGCTGAGAGATAGTGCACATGTTTGGAGAAACTTAGCAGAGAGACCACTCCCTGAGGCTTGTTGCGGAAGGTGTGTTCAGGCCACTGGACAGCAGGGGAGTTTGCAGATTGAACTGGAGGTGGCTAGTCTGCAAGTCACTGAGTAACTGAGAAGCAGCCCTGCAGGGCACAGGTATCCCTCACTCAAGTGTCTGCAGTGACGTGGGCATGGAGATGGTGTGGGGCTGCAAAGGAAGCTGCGGCTTAGTGTGAACAGGATGCAAACACGCAGCAGGAGGCCTTTAGGGGTCTGGTTTTCATGTGGACAGGCTGCAGGAAGGTCAAGGCCAGGCTAGGCAGAGGGGCTGCAAGGTTGCCGAGCGACCACGCCTTCTGGACGTGCGCCTGGGACAGAGCGCCACTGGCTGGTCTCACCCTCACCGTCTGACTCACCCTTCACAGCCCGCAAACCACAGGGCAGCTCTTTCCCCTACAGTGTCTTATCAGCACCTTCTCCTGAGAAAGCTTACCATCATGCTCACCATAAGGGACAGCTGTTCCAAAGAATCCTGTTAACTATGGCCGGGCATCTATGAATGGTAAACTGGGCACTGGGAGGAAATAAATTCACTGGCAGATTCTTCTCCTAGAGGTTCCCACTCCAATGCCCTAGGCCTTCACAACACCTTGGATTGGCAAAAATGTTGGAAATTCACAACCTGTCAATTTTCTTCTCCTCCAAAAGCAGAAGAAATGGAGAGAAAGAACCAAATTCCATCTCCCAGAATGAATGTGGGGGTGGAGAAAGTAAAGGGCTGTCACTCTACCGAACGTCCCTTCACTCAGAAACACAGAGCCAGGGGAATGATGCCCCAGCCGCAAACAGTGGGAGGAGAGGCTGAAAGGCACCCTAGTGTTCCCTTTTGGAGAATTCTTAAAGGCTCTCCTACAGATTCCTGTTCCTAAGAGTTTCCAGGGACCCTAGGGCTAGAGGCTACCGACTGCCTCAAAGGGGACCTGGAAGCATTAATGGTTCTTCCCTTCATCCTCCTCTCAAAACAACCAGGTCCATCCCATCCTGTTCCTTCTTTCAGAGAAAGCCGCCCTTCCACCTCAGTCCCTGAGTCCATCCCTTTGTCATTCTTTGACATGTTCCATCCATAGTTTCTATAATTTTACATTCTGTGTTGGCACCTTCAGGGCCTTACTTTTAGACAAGCTCAGATCATCCCAGATGATTAGGATTTATGAGGAGGGAGAGCATTGTGATTTGCTTCATGAATCTGGAGTACAAATTTGTTTCATTTCTTTCATTTCTTCACTTAATTGTTTTAGCCTTCACATATGAGGTTCCAGCAAGAAGCTCAACACTTTAGTCTTGATTTGGGTCATAAAAATTACCCAAAGTTCCCCAAAATTTACTCACTCGGACGGCAGATAATGATCAGCAAAAGCCAGAGGTAGAACTGTGTTTTGATAACCCCCAAACTATTGCTGCTTATAGACGCTTTTTAAAGATTAATCCTTTCTGGTTCAATTATGAGAGGGCATTTCCACTGAGATACTCTTTCTGGTCCTGGCACCTGCCCAAGCAACACTGTGCCTGACACTGGGTCCCACCCCCTCCACCATTCCACCATTCTCCCCTCCACCCCCCACCCCATCGTCACATGGTCATACGGATGCTCTCTCTGATTGACAGTTCTACGCTCGTACACTCGTCCCCAGGCACAACCATCTTGCTCTCACCGCTGAATCTGCAAGAATCAGTTACCTGCCGCATAAACCAGACGCCCCATTGTTTAAATGCAAGTCTCTTACCCATGCTATTCTTGCCATGTTGGTGAACACCCATTTGAAATTCTCAATTCACAAATCTCTGGATCCCTAAAACCTGGCTCTCCAAACCCTGCTTTTCAAGGGGAGAAGCACCTTGGCTAACTGGACTACCTAAAATAGAGTCTTACCATACTTTAGACTGGGATAAAGGATATATCTTTGCTTAAACTGCTTTTCAACCAATTCTTTTATGAAAAAGAGTATTTTCTCCATACTGTCCCTTGACTGAGCTGGAAATTTATGTCAAAATAATAAACAAACACAACAAATTAATAATGACAACACAAGAGAACACTGAGAGAAAACTGAGCACTCTTCAGAATACAATACCCACCCAGCTGAGAAAGTATGCCTGGCTTTTGTTGTCGATTTCTTTCTTCTGAGTCTCCATTATCTTCATGACTCAAATGCCTTTCTTTCTCTGTCATTTCTAATTCTCTTAACTACTTACTGCCCTTACTGAAACTGAATTTCTTTTAGTTCTTGGTATATGGATGGTTATATCCACCTTCTGGCATTTTTATGGTGTGTGTTGGTCTCTAACCTGTGCCATCGCGATTATCTGGGTCTCTATAAGTGTCACATTTAAACTCAAACTTATTAGATCCACCAGTTGAACACTCCATCTGACCAGTGTTTTCATGTCAGAGTCATATGTGATTGCACATGGCACTGACCAGCCCGCAGGCTCTTGTGTTGGCTCAAGCACTACTCCACAGTCCACTGAATTCTGGCCACAGCTGTAGGGTTGCACTGAAGGCTCTTTATTCGGAAGCAGCCATGAATCTATGGATATGGATATCCAGATATCCTACCTGCCCTAGGTCACTCTCAACTTCCATTCTTCCTCTTTGATTTATAATGTCACCTGCGACATGTTTTTACTGTCATTTAACAATATTCACCTTAGCTGTAGAGAACAAGTAAGTCAAGTGGAATGGATAAAAACCATTAGGTATGTGACCTGATGAGAGAAAGTGAGCAACTAGCTTATGAGACATGCTAGACAAAGATAAATTAGAGTGCATATGTCTGCTAAAAATAGGTAGGAAGTTGGATGAAGGGACCAATTATTCCTGGGGCATCAACTATTCATGACAATTATAGCATCCATAAATTGGCCACCCATTGGTGATGTTCAGAATGGTCCCCAATGTTCTCTACCCACGACTTGGATGTAAATGTGATAGCTGCTCAGCAGGTTTTAGGCAAGTTACAGCTGTAGCCAGATGTTTTTGCTCCTGTGTCTCTTCTATAGAACAGAATGAATTGGATAGTGTATGCTAGTTCTTGAACCCTCACAACTGTTCATGGCGAGGGCTGATGCAGCAGACAACAGAGCAGGATATATGCCATCAATGATTTTACACACACACACACACACACACACACATACACACACACACACACACACACACACACAATTTCATCAGTTTGCATCAGGAATCTTTAAAAATCATAGCTATTTGCCTTTAGAAGCAATTGAATAATTTAACCAGGATTTAACTGATTTTTCAGCTTTCCCCTAGAGGGTTACCAGAGTCAGGTAGTGTGACCTCTCTAAGCTGCTGGCATCCTGTCTTGATTTGTAACCTTCCTCTTCTATGTCTCTCTGTCTCTTGCTTTGTTTTATTCTGATTTGGTAAACCTATGTTTAGAGCCCTGAATTTTGTCCATGAGCCCTGGTGCTACGTGTCTCCTCAGATTTGCCTGGTGATCTATGTGGAGACCATCACAGCACCCTGACCACTCCCATTTCCTTGTGTCCAGGTCACTCAGAAATGTTCCTCTTTACTCTTCCTAAGATCTGTTTTCCTCCTTCCACACTAAAAGCCCTGCATTTTCCCCTGACTGACAGCCCTGCCCTCTCCCATGACATTTAGTAATGCTCTTTAGACTCTAGACACCTTGTACAACAATTCATTACGTGATCTGTACATCGAACTATTTGCACACACACACACACCAGTTTAATGTTATATCAGTGTAAGTCAGGAATCTGCCGGAGTCAGGAATATTCAACCAATTGAAGCATAATCTGAACCAGGGCTTAACTACCTTTTTACTTTTCCTGAGTGGTAAATGAGAGTTTAGTAATTTAAAACTATTCAGGGGTAGATGCTTTAAAATGACTGCAATGATGACCTTCTTGCAAACATAAATGCTTTAAAAATTAGTTACAGTGCTTTAGCCATTGTAAACTCTGCATTCTGACATCGTTTTTTCCTTTGTTCAATCATCACTGTGAGACTGCAAACTTCCCAGGGGTATAGCTACAAGACATAAGTACGCCTCTCTCAATTTCCAATGTTGATCTGTTGCAAAGAGCCAATTTAAGGAGAACTACATAGAGCCACCAAGATTCTGATGAATTCTTACTGATGTGCAAATCAATAGCATCCCAATAATTTTAAATTGCCTAAGCCATAATTCCCAACATTTTAATACCCTTCCGAGATATAACTTTATAAGACATATTCAGAAAAATAAAAATGCATTTAAATTACTCTCTACAAGAAACATAGAAAAAAATATCATATACACACATAACAAGAATAACAGTGAACCAATGGATTAAATAGAGAAATATTAAAATCGAGACGAACTGTGCTTATATTATGGTCCTATAATTTAAATTTTACCACAAGGACTGGTGTAGTTATAGATATTGAATGAAGCTGCTACAGTTTATTCTATATTTGCTGAAGGAACATGAGCAGAATGTTTCCGATCGTGTGGCTGAAATATATTTCAGATGTACAGGGATGGCATCATGTGTCATGTTCATTCATTCTAGTTGCACATAGTATCTGACAGACACTCTATTGCTATGAGTCAAAAATAGTGCTTCCGTTCACGGAGCCTGCAGTCTGGCAGGCAAATCCTACAAAAACAAATCTTTGTCATATTGTTATTTTTCTAACAGTAAGAGCAACTGAATGTTCATTGTGAAAACAGTCAAAATGTGCACTACCGCAGAGAGGAAAACAGAATCTCCACAAACTGGTCCTCCAAGGAAAAACCACCCTCTTACGATTGGTAAATAAATCATCAGATAAAGACAGCTCTTATTCATTAACCAAATTGTGTCCGTTGTATGCATATGCCAAATCTTGTGCTACGTGATGATTAAAAGATAAACAGTAACAGATATGAGATATTTTTCCCCCTAGGATGTTTATAATCCAATGGAGTTGATGAGTGTGTATTGAAGAATCAGAGCACATAGTGACAACTGCAATAAGAGCTATCAAGAGAAGGTCAGTGATCTATGAAAGTGTATAAGGTGGGAATGAGATGTCGTCTGGGGAGTAAGCTGTTTATTTATTACTTACTTACTTTTAGAAGATGGAAACATGCCTGAGATCTAGTGTTGTGAGCACTGTGGGATGGTGGGGGCGTGGTATGGAAAAAGAACAGAACGTTAGCGTTGGTGGAGTCAGAGACAAAGAGGAGTCATGTTTTGAGCTGAGTCTGGAAAGCTGAGTAGGAGCCCAGTCACACTGAGAAGTGCAGATAAAGACAAGCATTGTCTTCATTATGCGAAAAGGAGAAGTCCTGGCTGCAGTGTAAGTAGATGGTTGACAAGATCAGATATTTTTACACTTTGCGCATCAACTGGTAAAAGCAGGGATGCCAGATATAGTGGCAACTTTCATTATAATATATAATTTGCAAATCAGTATCATAGCAAAAAACCATGTACTGGAAATTGCTTTTGTTTTTAATAAAATATTGTAGATACCTTTTCTTTGTGTTTTTGTTTGTTTGGTTGGTTGGTTCATTGTTTTGTTTTTTTTGTTTGTTTTGTTTTTTGTTGTTAACCCTTCATTAGAAGTCATGCTCTTATAGAAGTATATGTGGACTTAGGTGGAAGATATCTTTTCTTGTGAGACCATATTGTTCTACACTCTTTACAGCACCACAATACTTATGGTATCAATATACCATCTTTGTAACAAATCCATTTGTTACTTCTTTTTCAAAATTGTGTAATATTACTAACAATATCCCTTAAATTATATCTTTAAAATGTATGAAAATATTGACTTCTAAGAAGTGAATTTATAGAAACGCTAGATTAAGGCTAGGCTCATTTTAGAAATTCACAATATCAAACTATCCATTAAAACACTGTGACAACTTACTCTTAGCCCCTAATAGTAAAATGTCTTGGATTCTCATCATTTTACCAATGGTGGGTGTTATTTTCTCCGGTCAACTCAGCTCGAAATCCCTCCAGTACAATGGAACTACTGAATTTCATCCACTCATGGCCACTCTCACACCTTGCTTCTCACTGGAACTGCCTCTTCATTGAACTTGCAAGTCCCAGTATTTCACACCAGGCCTCCAACTTCTTTGTTTAATATAGGTATTATTCACTTATTTTCATTACTATGATGTCTTTTTTACAGATAAGGAAACTGTTTCACAAAGCAATTAAGAAACTTGCCCAAAGTTATGCAACTAGTAAATATGCAGAAGGCTTCTAACCATTAAGCTTTATTACTTTAGAAAGGCTATTCGATAAAATTCAAAATTGATTCATGGTTTTACAAAACCTCTTAGTACTGTAAAAGCAAACAATGACTCACTACTTTAATAAGTACTGTTATAAGTCCTAACAATAATTAAAGTCGTATATTATTAAGGGGTTTCACAATTGTCCCATTAAAATGAAGGACTAGAGAAGTTTTGATGAAACTAACTACTTGATAATATTCTTATTGGATTCTTCAGTCAATTAAATGAGAAATTTTAAAAAATGGAGGGTGACTATCATAGAGTAGGAAATAAAGCCGTCATTTCTTAATTTAATTAACAATAGTTAAGCTACTACTAAGTGCCGGTTCTGGGCTCTGCAGTGGAGATTCAGTCAGGAGAAACATGTGTGTGATTTTCCCCTCCTCACTCACAAAGTTTCTTCGTAAAGACCAATAGTTAAACAGGCACTACCATTAAAGTTTGCTTTGTGCTACATAAAGGAGAGTTCAAGTTTCAATGTAAGAATTAATAAGAGAGAGCTGGGATGGCAGAGTAGATAAACACTGTGTCTGCGTCCTTCTATGAACACATTAAAATTACAACTCAATTAGAGAACCATCAACATGGAGAACCATCTGAAGTCTAACCCAACAGAAGTCCTATAACTAAAAATGAAAAAAGCAATGGGGAGACTGGGAGGAGGGGTGGAGATGTGAAATGGACCCCACACCTGTGTGTGATTGAGAGTCAGGAGGGAGAGCTCAGCCACCTGGTTCCTCCCTCCTCCCCGCCAAGGAACCAGCCCCACACACTGGATGCCCCAGCTCAGAACACAGGTGCCAAGAAGAGCCCCCACAACATCTGGCTGTGGAAAACAGTGAGGATTCCAACAGTCCAGGTGGGACAGAGGCTGCAGGCAAACAGACAGTCTCTTAAATGGCTGCACACAGACTCACTGGCTCGCAGGCACTCACCTTGAGCTCCAGCGGGGTCGGTGACTCGAGGGGCCTTGGAGACAAATGTGGGGAAGACTGAGGTGTGTGTGGCCTCAGTGGGAGACCTGGAGGACAGTCAGCATTTTCCCTATGAGGAGTCCTCCTCCCATGCAGCCGGCAGACGGGCGCCATCTTCCCTGTGTTGAGCCCGCCCCCTACGTTTCCAACCAAATTTAAATCTGATTGGCCTGGTGAGCTCCTCTTCTCTGTCCTGCTGCCTCAAGTGGGACCCCACCCAACCGTACTTGCGCACTCCTGGAAGCACTTTCTCTGTGAGCAGCCAGCCCCGCCCACATTGTGCTGTTTCTTAGAAAACTATCAGAGTTTGCAGGCCCCGGGCAGGCAGCGACTGGCTTCCGTGTGCTCTGAGATTTTTGCTGAATAGCTTCAGGCTCAGCACTGGCACCAAACCAGAATTTACATTAACCTGGTGACCACAACTCTTCCCAATCTAGTGACTCCCTGAGACCCTCCCACATACCGCATGAGGCATTAACAGTGGCCGAACCTTAAGGGAGCTGGCAGGTGGCAGCAGGCTTTGGGGTGTCCTGGCTTTTTGTGGAGCTACCCCAGACCTGTTACTGGTGGCAGCCATCCTCAGTTTGCAGCATGGCCTCTCCCACACACCTCCAGGTTTACCATAGGCAACGAAAAACTGTGGCTCACTTTGTAGCTACTACCGGGCAGCCCCCAACCTGTCACAGGCAGTAGCTGACCTGCGCGTGCACCAGAGTTCACCCCCACAAGGGGCCCCAGAACCAACCTACTTGGAGGTTGGCTTCAGACCACAGCAGAACACCACCAAATTAGCCCCACAAGTGACACATACAAAGGGCGGTCTCAACAGGCACAAGAGCCCCCTGGGGTAAGTCCCACTCAGTGGGGTAAGCCCCCTGCACAGCAGCCCATAAGCTGTGGACATGGCCAAATCCCACAGCCAATCAGCTTGAAGGCCAATCCCATCCACTGATGTGCCAATTGCAATCAAGATTCAACTATAGTAGGAGGGTACACACAACCCATACAAGGGACACTCCTGGAGCACCGAGCTCAGGTGACCAGGGAGACTGTGCCTCTGGGCCCCACAGGACTTCTACTACATAAGGCCACCCAGCCAAGACTGGGCAGATCTAATACATAGAAACAAACACAGGGTGGCAGCCAAAATGAGGAAACAACTATGTCCTAAATGAAATAACAGGAAAAAACTCCAGCAAAAACAAAAACTAAACAAAATGGAGGCAAGCAACTTACTAGAGACAGAGTTCAAAACACTGGTTCTAAGGATGCTCAAGGAACTCAGTGAGAATTTCAACAGAGAGAGCAAGCATGATAAAGGACATAAGAGCTGTTACAAAATAACCAGTTAGAAGTGAAGATGCTCAGGACACAATTGGATTCTGCGTTTAAACTCGAGAAACGTTATGTGTCTTAGTTATGGATTTATTATTCATCAGCATATAGATGAATGAATGAGATAAAAGTGGGTTTTTACACATTGAAAACAGGACTTTGGAGAGAACCTTGAGAAACATTCACCCTTAAGATGAAGAGGGACCTGAAGTGGAGGCTGGAAAACACAAGCAAACTAACAAAAAACAGACTCTACAGCGATGCGGGAGACTCAGCCAGTGTAGAGTCACAGAAAACAAAGAGACAGTACTTCACTTTCCAACAAGGAGCGTGAAGTCAGAGGTCTCACTCACTGGGAAGACATCAGTTAAGAAGGGGCTGAAAAAGCATCCATTGAAGTTAAATGCAAGCAGGTTGCTGTTGACTCTGGAAAGCACTGTTTTAGTAGATGAGCAAAAACAAGAAACAGACTTAATTATGATTAATCATGAAAGTAAGTGAGAAACAGGAAATTGTGAGTAATAGAAAATAATTACCACAACTCAAATTGCCAAGAGGTAGACAGCTGTGCAATAGTTGGAAGAAGATTTAGAGCAAATTTTATTTAGAATGAGAAAAGACTGACAATATTTTATTGATAATATTAAGGAGCCAATGAAGATGGTCTATTGAAAATGCTCATAGAAACAGATGGAGAACACAGGGAGACGGCTGCAGCATAACAAGTTATTACACTCGCCCAGATACTCCACGTAAGCACGTGCATAGTGTTATTTATTGAACTAGAGTTAAAAAAAAAAATTGCACATTGGGGGATTGCTAATTGTGACTTTTATTTGGAAAATACTGCATTCAAGGTGTTGGTGAGACTTTCAGATGAAGAACATTTGGGAACATTTTAAGTCCAGAGTTCAAAATGGAAAAACAATTAGGGAATTTTCAGAATGTTTATTGTAATTAAACCATAAAATAAGATTGCAAGGTTGCCTAATGTCAAAGATATGCACAATTACAAATTGGTTCAGAGCTGTCCAAAGTACTTTCACTTAATTCAGTCTTGCTAAAAATGTACCAGAACACAGAGACAGAAAGTATAACAGCTGCGCCGGCACTGGACGCTCTGCTGAACTCCAATAGCAAGTGGCAGAGAGGGTTCAGTTCAAGGTGGAAGTTAAAATAAAGGCGACCATTCAGTGAGGATTTCCCATATACCAGGATCATCTCTCTTCTACTGATTTACATCTTTAACCCTTTCCATTCTCACAGCAGCCCAAAGAGATAAATGCAATATGTATTACGACTTTGCATATTAGGAAACTGAGTCACAGAAAATTGTTTAAGGTTACATGACTAAGTGTGTAGCAAAGCCAGGATTCAAACCTAGGCAGTCTGCCATGGGAGTCTAAAATCCTAAACACTATGCAATATGGGGAAGAGTTGAAATTCACAGTGAATCCACTGGGGGCTCAGTCAGACCACAGTGATGCCCCCATGTACACTTTACGAATGAATGCTCACTATCACATTCCTGGTGTTTTAACACTTGCTACAATTATCTAAATCATCATTTCACAACTGTGACACTCTTACAAACAAAGAAACCTGAGTTTTACTTTAGAAGGAGGGAGACAGGTTCTGAGTCCCATAGTTTGACAAGCCAAGACTCCTTACCTCTTTGTACACAGTATCAGAAAACACCACAGAAAAAAACATTGCTGATGACAAAGAACAAAGCCTAGTCACATTTCATCTTATTTTACCTTTTCCCACTCAGTCAGCAAATGAATTCATTGTTTAGTTTCCTGGTTTGAAGACAGTCTATTTCTTTACACTTGCTCATTTATACCGATTATGATTTGTATCCCAGTATGACACAACGTTTGAAAATTGTACGTTTTTACTGCATGAACTGAACGAGGCTGAGACCACATTTCCCAGAATTCCCATGCCTGTATGGCTGGTTCTAGATTAGGGTGTGGCCATTATAGAAAGGTAGAGGAGACTTGGAGAGCAGAAGGTAAAGGACAGCCATTTCCGCATGCTCTGCAAACCGATGCAGAGCCCAAGCTGCTGCTGCAGATCTGCTGGCGCTCCTTGCAGACCTTGCACTTGGCCCTTCTCTTGTCTCCTGTTTGAGCACATCTATGACCCTGGACAGCTAATCCTACAGGCCACGCACCTGTCTGAAATTGGAAGTGACCGAGGCAGCTGGGAGTCTGATTTCTCTTCACCATTTCCAGGCCATGCTCACTCTCCCGTCTTCACACCTACCTTTTCCTCCTGACTGCTGGCCCTACAGTCCTACTGCGACTTCAGACCTGTCACCACATGCAGAGGCAGCAGCTTTCCACAGACTCCATCCCCCGCACGCCCGTGGTGTACCAGCTAAACCCTGTAATAAATCTTTTATTTCTTGTCGCACATGGTGGCCGGCTTCCCAGCTACAAGTGCTCACTGATTCAGTTCATAGTTTCCCTTTAATTAAAGACAACTCTTTGTAAAGGGCGATTCATATATTACATTAAAGTTTCCCCTTCTCAAAAAGTGAGTGTGTGAGATTATGTTTCTTCTGGAGGGAGAAAGCGCGGTGAGGGCCATGCAAAGCTCCACAGACAACCAACACGTAAAGATCAGGTGAAGGAGGGAGCCTTCAGAAAGGGAAGTGAGAAAGACAGACCTGAGTTTAGGAGGAAAATCAGGAGACAGGGCATCTAAAAAGACAAGGAAAAATTGTCTAGTCAGCAAAACACGTGGGTACATGCCTTCACATAGAGTGCACATACAGATTTTCACTCTGATTTTACAGTTAAAGCTGTAGAATAACAGTGCTTCAAAAACACTAAATATTTTCCTCAAACATAATTTTAAATTGAATCATAAGAAATATATCAGACTTTCTTTACATAAGTAACTATTCTTTCTTACAGATGATTTCCAATGCCTTCAATGAAACAAACTTGATAAATATAATTTAAATGTGCATTTTTTATATATATTAATACTAGTATATGTTTTAAGATGTAGTTCTAGAAATACAATTTTTGTGAAAATATGGACTTTAATATCTATTGTCAAGATTATCTCATAAAAATAAGTAGAGTCTTTCAAGGTCAACACCAATAGAGCTAATTAGATTTCTGGAAGGGGGACCACTAGCTCCATGCACTGTCCCCAGGCAACTTTGTTTAAATCAGATGACCAAAGTTCCAGGCTTTGGGAGCCTAGGTAAGGGGGAGTGGTTCTATAAATACCCCTGAGCATACAGTCAGTGAGGATCTACTTCCCCATGAGCTCCCTGGGGCAAGACGCAGAATATGATAAGAGCTTGTGGGTGAGGACCTACCTGCGCGTCCAGGAGCTTATCAACCATGCGATCTGTAAACCTGAGACAATGTCAAGGCTGATCCTGCTTGAGTTGTCCTTTTCTCCTCTCAGGAGGGTAGTGAACTTGTAGACTAAATTTCCCTACCCTTTATGCAGGGAGAGTACAGTCCATGAGTCATAGTCTTATCATTTGTACCTTCCACTAACTGTGGGATTCACACCATTCCATTAAGGATATTCCAGCTACACCTTCAGTTGTGAACTCAGGGAAGAAGTATAACGGTAATAATAACAATAATGACAATTGATTAACTTAGATTCTTCTGAAGCCAGACTGAAGAGAATCTGTTTCAACAATCAGAAGAAAAACCCAATCTGCCTCCTGCTAGAGGAGCCATATGGACACCTGAATTAGTAACAACAATGATGGTGATAATGACAACAAAGGAGATTCAAATGCAACAAGCAGAGAAGACTTTCTGAAGCTTAATTAGCTTTTTAAGCTAAAAAAAAAAAAAAAAAAAAAAGACAAGCAAACAAAATACAAAAGAAAATTTGGTAGATAAATTTAAGCACCTAGACTTTGTTCCCTCGGAGAGTCAGAATTTAATTATAAATTGTCTTGGTGTGGGTCTCTTTGGATTTATCTTTTTGAGATTATCTTGGCTTCCTGAATCTGGATATCCATTTCCTTCCCCAGGTTATGGAACTTTTCAGCCATTATTTCTTCAAACAAGTTTTATGTCCCTTTGTTTTTTTTGTTTTTTTTTTCTCTTCTCTTTCTGGGACTCCTATCATGTGAATGTTGATCTACTTGATGTTGTCCATAAGTCCCCTAATCTATTTTCTTTCTTTTTTCATTATTTTCTATTTTTTCTTCTGATTAAATCCCACTGTCCTATCTTGGAGTTTTCCCATCTTCTACTTCTTCTACTCTGATATTGAAGCCCCCTGTTGATTTTTTTTATTTCAATTATTGTATTCTTTAGCTCTGTGGTTTCTGTTTGGTAGTTTATTAAGTTAATGGCGAAGATTGTAGAGGAGACCTAAAGAAACCTACCACAAGGTAAAGCTTTTTCCCCTAAAACTTATTGACTTCACTGAGTACAATTAATGTTAATCAATCCAGACATACCTAAAACTATGATTGCACGTCAAGCAGGAAAGGATAAAGATAAAAGAACAGTAAATATTTGTTTTTTGTCTTTTATCAAAAACTGTATCCTTGCAATGTTCTCTACTATACCCAAGTCTAATGACTTTTTAATTTAAAAAAATGTATACATGCTTTAGTATTGAAGTAGAATTTTTTAACCAAACTGAAGCTTTAATCTGCTTTACCAAAATATCAACATTCATAAAAAGATGTTAACTACCAACTCAATATCCTTATGATAATTAAATCAAAAAGCAAATGCAGTGTCAGGCACAGCATCTGGCACTTGACAGAAGATAAATACATGTTAGGGCCCTTCTCAGATCCACTGCTGAGTGGAACATGCTCGTGCCCTTCTTTGTGTGAAGAAGCCCACCTTTCAATGGAGCACATGGTGGCCTGCAATAAATACGACAACATTTCCACGGGTGCTACTTCTGTGTCAGCGAGGTGTGGCTGTGTGCTAAGTTGAGGCCAATGGGATGCAGATGAGTGTTAGGGAGCAGCTGTCACATACCCTGTGGCCCTTTTCTCCTGGCCCCTTCCTTCACCTGATGCCAGGTGTATAGATGTACTGGATCCAACCCTACTAGCTGAGACTGACAGGAACCCAGGACAAGATCATTGGGGCCGCAGAGCAGAAAGCTCTAAGGAGCCTGAGTGCCTGGCGATCTTGAGCAACCCCACATCAGTTTGACTCCACACCTCCAGTTTCAGGGAACTTTCATAGACTGGCCCTCTCAACCTACGTTTTACCCTTGCATGCTGTTTAGATAGTTTAAAAGCTAAATATTGTATTTCGCAGAATCCCTTATAGACAGGGTCTGGGTGTGCACAGTTCTGACACGTAAATGTACTCACATGCTATTTGGAAGTGAGGCACAGTTCTTCCATCAGTGCCTCTCGCCTGTCATAGATGGATAGCAGGACCCTGTTTTCTGGAAGCATGTTCCAGTGTTCATTCCCCTGTTTCTGGGAGTAAAGAAGCAATTGTGAGCATGACCAATCTCTTGCTCTGACACTCCAATCCCTGGATCATGGCTTTGGGTGAGCACTCTCCAGCTCCAGTGTTTCTGCGGTTGCTATGGCTCTGTGATGGCATCAGGGACAGGAGCTGTCCTCGTGGATCACCTCTAAGTTGTTCCCAGCCTGTCACCAGTGCCATCAGTCCTTCCAATGACACAGTAAGAACCAAAACCCTGAAGAAAACCCTTTCCTGCTTTAGAATAGTTGTTCTTCCCTGCTCTGAACTCTGGCTGAGAGAGGATTTGTGTTATGCACATGATAAATAAACTTTCTTCTTATTTAAGCCACTATTATTTGGGACTCCCTGTCAGTTGAAGCCAAATATAATTCTGTCGTAAGTCACCAGATTACTAACCTGAAAAGGATTTTTGCAAACCTGGAAGACAATTTTTGCAAAGTACACTCTTAATGTTCTATACCTGGGCTTTTTGAAGCAAGCATATAAGTGAAAGTTCAGTAAACTCAACGGAATATTTGTGAGTTGGGCATTCTGATAGAGGAACAAAACAGTATGTTCTGCAGTGCTTATCATTTAACTATTGCATAAGTAATAACTGCATAAGTAAGCCTGGGAATGGCCCATACAAAAGCCTTTAATTTTTTCTTAATTTAAACCAGCCAATTTGTTGTTATGGTCCCACAATCCCTAATATGCTTAAATCAGAATAAATTGAGAGTTTTCAAATTATATTCAATTTAAAATATTTTATTCTATGCCAGAGCTATTTCAATTAGCATCTCAAAATCACAATACTGTTTTCTCTATATAGTTTTTAAAATTTCACATAGTTGCTTTACTTGGGTAACCAAGAGAATTGTGTAGTGTGTGGCTGGTTTATTTTGAGCTTTGGGTGTGCTGGTTTTCTTCATTATTGGCTAAAAGCTAAACTCCCCAATTCTGGCTAAACATTGCATTATTGCATGGTATCTGCTGAAAAGGGGGACCAGGCAAAACATGGAGATAATCACAGAGTTGTCATCACAGCCAAAAAGACCACAGGGCATGGGCTCCATTGAGAATGAATGAATGAAGTCAGCCTTAATCAGATGAACAATAAAGATTTTTATGTACCTAGAATTCAAGTCTTACCCATGAAGGCAAAGACATCACTGGGAGATTCTGCTCATTTAAAATAACTTTTAAAATTTGCTTTCTTGCATGTATGAATCTGTTATCTAATCTTAATATTCACTTCAAAAGCTGGAGGTGGAATAGAATTATGCTTTCATTTTTATTCAAATTTCTTTCAATGTACTGTAATTTAGAGCTGGTTTGGTCATGAAGAAACTCCAGATGGGTGAATAGTGAAGTAACATTAAACCTGTTGGATATCTGTCATTTACTCATTAAAGCTAGAATTCACAGAGGGAAAAATTGTGTGCCAGTTGGGGAATAGTTCAATAAAAATAAATCATTAAATAAAATATGACAATAACTTTGCATATGTAATTCTGCTGTGGAATTTTTAACTTGTAAAACAGACTGCAGATTAATTTCCTCAAGGGAGAATTAAACAATGCAAGGAAGTTTAAACAGTGCTTCATACAAGTTACAAAGTCATTAATATTTGTGCAGTTGGATTTATTTATGCTACAAGTTAGGGGAAACTCACTTGATGAATGTATGGTTATTATTTGCAATTCAATATTTAAATGGAGAGTAAAGGCAACAGGTTTTTTTCACTCTTCTCAAGTTTCACCATAAATCAATATGAAAATGAGAAACAAAGATACACGGCCATTTTTCTGTCTTGCATGTCTCTCTTATTACTTGGATTCTAAGACCAGAAGGGATGTTGGAGGTAGTATTGTTAGTCTTCATCTAATAGTTCAATTCTACGAACAGGTTTTCTAGTACCTGGTGGAATGTACTCGAACACGGGGAATACACTCATTTTCATGGTAGTTCCTTCTTCTGTTTGTTATACTATTCCATAGAAATTCATTGGCTTTTGACTTTTGTAAATTCTTCATTTATTCAGATGATAAAAGTAATGGAAAATGTGCAATGTGAAGTTATATTAAAGTGGTTTTCTATTATTAGATAGCTTCATTAAAATGATAGCTATAATTGCAGTTACCTTGTTAGAGCACCTAGTAAGTTCCATGGGCTAATAAGCATTTTATCACTCACCCCTCTGCTACTCTGTGAAAAAACTGTCAGTTTATCCAGTTATCCAATTAAAATGGATATCAGAAATGGAATTTGAACCCAATTTTAACTGACACCTGTATTTATGTTTTTATCACTATGAAAAGTGTGGTTTCTTCTGTCAGTAAAATTTCCCATATAACTTTATTAGTGCTACTATATCAATATACCTAAATGTCCTTATATAATTACATCTGTAGATGAATAAAATATTTTTTAAAAAAAACATCAAAAATAATGTGCTAAAAATAAAACATAATAAAATGGGAATAAATGCCATGGGATTGCTATTATTTTAATATGCTGCTTCATTTTATTTACTAATATCTTATGTAGGGATTTGTACATAAATATTCATAAAGGAGATTATTCTGTAGTTTTTATTTATTTATTTATGTATTTGTATCTTTGAACTTGGTATCAAGTTTTTAGCAGCACAGAAACATTTTGGAAACTCCTTTTTCTGCATTCTGAAGAAGTTTTAAAATATTATAATTACATGTTCTTTCAAGGCTTTGAAAGTTAATTTTTGAAATTATCTGAGCATATTGCTACTTACAGGATGATTTTTAATGTTATTTTATATATTCCCTGACAATAAAGTTGTTTAGATTTTCAGCCTCTCTAAGGTCAGACTTAAGAGTTTACAGAATGAAGTTATTCATTCTGTCTATTTTAAAATTATTAGCCTAGAATCGAGCACAGTAGTCTGTACGACGCCTGTTAATCCCCTTAGTACATTTGCTGTTTCCACATTTAATTTCCTAATTTGTATATTTACTATTTCGCATACCTTTTTTTCTTGATTAGGTTAGCTGACAGAATGGCTATTTAGTTATTTTCCTCAAAGAAATTGCTTTTGAATTAGTCTGTTATACTTTTTTCATTGTCTAATTTATTTCTCTATGTTCTCTTTATTCCTTACTTTTTTCTCTACTTGAGTCTATTTTGTGATTCTATGGGAATTGTACTATTAAATTGAATTATTTCCTTGCTTATTAATGAAGGCTTTTCACCTGAGAACTGAATGTCTATGACATTCTACGTATTATAATCGTTGTGTGGTACCTCTGCATAAGAGGAAGAATGAGATTTAGAACTGGCTACATACTCAGCAATTCAGCTTTCTGTGACTGCTCTTTACTCCAAGATTGTTTAAGAAAGATCAGGAAAACATTCCACATGGCAAGATGCTTGCCTAGATCATTTTCAATATCCACTTTTATTGTAATGTCATGAATAGTAATTTTTGCTCCAGAATTTGTTGACATTACATCTGTAGTCTATTTTTTCGATATCCCATGGGAACACAGACTCAGTATGAGTACTTGCCAGTCAACTTGGTAAGAATGATATTTTCTCAAAAAGCTATTTTTAAAACTATGCTTTGACTTTAGGGGGGGTATAATTTGTACTTTGACTTTGGTGAATGTATTCAGAGATACATTATTTAGCACTGATTTTTCTCCTTTGAAGGAAAAAGAATATCATTCTAAGATAAATTACCTTTGAAAGTACTTTTTTTTTTAATTTTAACATGATGAAAAGGAATACTCCTCTCAAATAAAAAAGTGTGAGGAACAAGAAGACACAGTAGAGCAAGAAAGGGGGAAAGGTGAAGAGAAGGGAGAGAGGCTTGGAAGAGGAAAAAGAAAGCAGTGACTACATTGGGGGTGGCAGGAGATGGGGACAAAATGGCAACTGGTAAGGATGTGTGTCATGTGCAAACAAAAATGTGCTATTATAAATTTTGATGCTGCTTAAATTTTGTAAAATTTAATTCATCAACAAAACTTTCTTTAATTGGCACAAAGTAGCAATAACGAAAAACACAGAAACCTATAAAAGATGCTGGTCATGAGGCTTTCTGACAAGATAATTTCCTAGTTGATGGACCATACATGTTGACAGCAAGTTAAAGAAACATTGAATTGAAAAGTCCTGTGAGTTAGCCACTTGCACAGCCTCTAACCTGATCTTATAAAATGATTAAAAAACGAAGAGATTGGCAGTATCATTTCAGTCTTGAGAAATTTGTGTGGCTTGGAAAATGTACTGCAGGAGGAAACATTTGCATATAAACAGTATTCATTAGTGACAATTTTATTAACTTGCATTTGCAAAAGTAAAATATGTCTTTCAATCAACAGAATCGTCACCAGTTCAGGAAGCTAATAAACATAGTCCAGTTACTATCTTCACAAAGAATAAAAATGTTATGCAGTATTATTAGAAATATGTAAAGTCCATGAAATACTAGATTGAATGAAATAAACACTTCAGTTAGACCTGCTCACGTGGAAACACCATACGTGACTCCTGATTGTCTTCGTGCTTCCATCTCTGAAAATTCAACCACTGCCCTCAGCACACCAACTCTGCTCGGACCCCAGGATTCTGACCAGCCTGCTCGCCTGACAGAGCACAGCCTGGGCGGGGGACAAACTGCATGCATTCCTGGTCTGGCTTTCAGGCCACATCAAGATTTAGGTGACACCCTACATCACTAGGTGGGGAGTCGAGGGGCAGGTCTGGTTTTTCAGAAACTGTCAAGCAGGCCAAATGTTCTAAAAATATTTAGAAAAGCAAAACATTTGTCCAACGGGACAAATATCAACCAGTGGAAAACCAAATATGGGGAGGGAGGCTGTCAAGCAGATCAATTTCGTCTCCTCCCCTCAACACCCCCCCCAACCCCCAGGACTTTACCAGGCACAGTTTCTCTGTACAGTCCACTCAGAGGCGCCCTGCTGGCTGAGGGGCTGCACTAGTGAGTAGCCGACTCTGTGCCTCATTGCAAAGGAATGGCCAACCTCTTACTACATCACCTCGCTTTCTTCTTCCCATTCTTCTCTTTTTATTTCTCCTTTCCCTCACTTTCATGCCCTTAGATTGCGCCTCCTAGATAAAGCAATAGCTTTTAGTCTAACTTGGTCTCTGTTTTCTATGGGACCAAGCTAAGACAACTGCTAATTGAGAAGAACATAATGATTTAGGGATTAATAATTTACATCCCCTTTACTCTGACCTTCCATGTTCAAGAATAAATGCAGAGGAATCTAAACTGGAGTTAGAACAAAGATTTCTGTGTGTCTGGGATTATGGTTATTAGATTATTGCGATTTATAGGCAAGGCATGGGAGTATATATAAAATTAATAGGAGAAGGATTGTGTCTGGAAGGAACAAACAAAACATGCCTTAATTGGAGATTTGTAAACTAAAAATAAGGTCTAAATGATGTGTCACAATGGCCAGCTTACAATATTAGATGCCCGGAAAACCAATCAATGTAATGTATAATATTTTATTCCCCGAAGTCATACTATATATTTTTAAATTTAATTTAAAATCAGGACCTTTATTCTCAGAGTTAGGGCTAAGGTTGGAACTGTTCCCAGTTTTTCTTTTCAATTTAGCACTATAATTTTGCCTTGGATTCAAAGGTAGTTTCTACTATAACCTGAACAATATTTTGTATTTGAATTTATTATATATAATTTATAGAATGAGGGTAATAGAATGGTAAGAGAATAGATAGGTCTGAATTACTTTAGTTACCTCTTCTGCAGGGATATGCTTATTGCAATGGATTCAGCATTCTTTATATAAGGCATTAAAAAAAACTGGGAAAAAAAAATGCTACCAAACAAGTCAATAAATGCTATGAACAAGAGAAAGCATAGCACAAAAAGCCTCCTTTTTGTTCACCCAACCCTGTGTCTAGTGAAAGATAGTACCCGGATCAAAGATTCCTTTTAGAAAGTAGATCGTGACTAAGGAGCATGAATATCTCATTCAGGACAAGGCTGTACATATGATTATTTCCTCTTGGGTCTTGCAGTGGCCTAAGGG